>NC_083596.1:14446297-14618797 GCF_027579695.1 Neoarius graeffei | reverse complement strand
TTGAGTGATCACTTCCTACACGAGGCATCATTTCTATCCATTCTCATTAGGGTTACAGTCTGACAGTGTGTTTGTATTTCTTATTCTGACTTGTAACTTTCTGCCATTTTGGAAAAATATTTTGCTCAGATAGGTATCAAGCATGTTTGGTAAGGAATTCAAATAAAAAAAGTCAGGACAGAATATAAAACATAGAGCATAAGAGAGCATCACGAAGTGTTTTATTCCTCTGATATCACAGTGTTCTGCAAACAATTACCATTTTTAATTTATTAAAGCACAGCACATCATGTGTTTTAACTGTTTATATTGATAATGTTATGGAGATTCCATGACACAATGTTTTAGCAGCTATAAACAGTAACTCCCTCACCAGCCTCACTTGTTTTCTCTCTCGAAGACAAAAAAAAAATTACACATAAAGCATAAAATCCTCTGTCTGGAAAACTTACTGACATTGTAGACTCTTCCTTCTGTTATTGTTCAATAAATGCCTCTTTACAGAAAACTTCACCATATCATCAATTACAGCGTTTTATTTGTGAACATACAAAATTTAATAACATTTTTTTTAAAAAAAGTTTATTATTAGCATTCGATTATGTTGATCATCTGCCATACAAGTCACTATGTAAGCTGTCACTATAGAAACGATTCTATACGTATTATAACAAAAGCATTATTATGACCCTGTGATTGGAATAATAGTCCAAACCTCTGTTACAGGAAACTAATCAACACCCTTTCAGCTTATTCAAGAATTCAACAATGCTGTAGTATAAAAGTAATTATTCTATCCAAATTGACTGGATATGAGCAACCGCACACTCTGATTGGCTACTCTACTACTAGGCTCATCTCATCTCATTATCTCTAGCCGCTTTATCCTGTTCTACAGGGTCGCAGGCAAGCTGGAGCCTATCCCAGCTGACTACGGGCGAAAGGCGGGGTACACCCTGGACAAGTTGCCAGGTCATCACAGGGCTGACACATAGACACAGACAACCATTCACACTCACATTCACACCTACGGTCAATTTAGAGTCACCAGTTAACCTAACCTGCATGTCTTTGGACTGTGGGGGAAACCGGAGCACCCGGAGGAAACCCACGCGGACACAGGGAGAACATACAAACTCCACACAGGAAGGCCCTCGCCGGCCACGGGGCTCGAACCCGGACCTTCTTGCTGTGAGGTGACAGCGCTAACCACTACACCACCGTGCTGCCCTACTACTAGGCTATCAGCTCATATACCATGAGTAGAGAAAAACAAAATGGCGGTGCGTGTTACTGAACCAACCGAGGATGAAATAAAAATTCCACTCGAAAACAAAACCCCAGAAAATAAAAAAAAACAAAAATATGCAATGAAAGTATTTGATAGTAAGAACATATCTTTTTTTTAAAAAAGAATTATTATTATTATCATCATAGCATTTTTCACAAATTGCTCCTGTCATTTTGCCGGTTTGTTTACATTCTTCATCTTTAAGCATTAAAATTTGTCTGATTTTTTTTAGACTGGTTCAAAAGTGCAAAGAAGTTTGAAAATTACAGAACTGAAATGTCCAAGGAAGAATTAAACTAGATAGAGACTGTGATTAAAGTCACAGTAATTTGTGCTAGCTGACCTTCGTTAATTGAAGGTCAAGGAAACATTGTGTCCTGATGCCCTGAAAAAAAAAACTGATTGAAAAAAATCATGAAAATTAACAGGGTTATAAGTGATTGAAGAAAAAATAAAAAACGTTTTTCATGGATCATTCTGGTTCAGTGATCCAGATCACCACCAAAAGTCATAGCAACATAATTCAGCCCAGAGTATTCTTCATGTGAAATTTGTTGATGATTGGTTGAAAACTGAGGGAGAAATAGCATCCTAAAAATAATAGGATAATAATAATAATAATAATAATAATAATAATAATAATAATAATAAGAGTGCTCTAAGAGCACAATATCCCCTGCTGGCGACAATGCCATAACTCTAGTAAAATGTGACTGAATTGAATGAAATTGCAATATGCGTATTACCGACATATAACAAAGAATCCTGTCAAGTTTCGTGAAATTCCTCCAAAAACTGTGAGAGGAATTGATTTCAGAAGGTGAGCACGCTTCCTGGGTGTCCGGTACGAGGTAGGAAGTGGACGTATGTGCAGAGATGATGTTTATTTACAGTGAAAAACACACACACAGGCAAACAGTCCAAATCAGCAGGCAAAATCCAAAATGAGAAACAAGCAAAGGGTCAGGCGAGGTGCAAACAGGATATCACAGGCAGCGAGAAAGCAGGAACGAGGAACAGGTACAGGAATCAGGAAACCAGGAAATCAAACACGGGTAACAAGGCCCGGTAATGCATACTGACGTAGTGTAATACTTCGCACCGATAGTGCGTCTAAACAGTCCTTATGTAGGTGCACATATAGCTCCTTAATTATGTTCAGGTGTGTGTCGTTAACGGCGCATGCGCAATAGTCCGCTTGACGCACGTGCAGCCCGGGGCGCACCTGAGAGTTCTTCAGGTGCACGCGCCACAGCGCACAGGACTGACACCGGGATGGACAGACAGACATAGCCACGACATAATCCCCCTTTGGGCCTTTCGACCAATGGGGGATAATAATAATAATAATTATTGTTGTTGTTATTATAAAGTAGAAAGATCCTGAGTGAAAGTAATAATTTGCGCCAGCACTGCTAACACAAATTAATAAATGTCTAAAGCTATTCTATACCTCGTCACGACAGCAAGACGGCACTTTCTACAAAAACAACAACAATAACACTAAAGTCAATTCGTCCAGCCATCGATACATTTTTAAGAAGTCCACCCAAGCGGAAATTATTTTGTCGGACGTTTTGTGTAAAGTTTTGTATTTATCGAATTTGCAAAAAATAAAAAATGAAAAAAAAAAAGCTCTGTTTCTCAAAATCCAGTGAATGTGGATAGAATAAAACAGTTTTTCACTCAGTCTCGTCATACATGGCTTATAGCCGGCTCGGCACTACGCACCTCGTCAGCTGTCAGCTCATATACGACTCAATTTCGTGTAATAATTATTAAATAGCCATGTATTCTGTGTATACTTTCTGTGTATAACCTTCGGGTGGCACTGTGGTGTAGTGGTTAGCACAGTCGCCTCACAGCAAGAAGGTTCTGGGTTCAAACCCAGCGGCCGGCGAGGGCCTTTCTGTGAGGAGTTTGCATGTTCTCCCTGTGTCTGTGTAGGTTTCCTCCACAGGTTAATATGGGACGGCCTTGGACTGAGGTGCCCTTGAGTGAGGCACCTAACTCCCAACTGCTCCCCGTGCGCTGTTAGCATGGCTGCCCACTGCTCTGGGTGTGTGCTCATTGCTCACGTGTGTGTGTTCACTGCCCCAGATGGGTTAAATGCAGAGAGGAAATTTCACAAGTGTGTGATGAATAAAATTGTGCTTTCTTTCTTACTTTCAATGCAATAGAAAGTAACTAGTACATCATTAGTGATGATATTGAATGTATACTCTATCTCAGGATGTTACATCGTGAATGATATCTTTGTATCATGCAAGCGTGAAACAGAAATAGTGTGGCATAGATGATGTTATACAGCTGGACTGATGAAATAATGTGTAAAAGTTTTTCAAAGACATATAATTCATCAAGAAAGGCTTGCTTGCATTATGACACACTTTGTTCAGAGTCTTATGTATACTGTATTTGGATAAAGCAGCCTTAAAGGAACAGTCCACCATACTTCCATAATGAAATATGCTCTTATCTGAATTGAGACGAGCTGCTCCGTACCTGTCCGAGCTTTGCGCGACCTCCCAGTCAGTCAGACGCAGTCAGACGCGCTGTCACTCCTGTTAGCAATGTAGCTAGGCTCAGCATGGCCAATGGTATTTTTTGGGGCTGTAGTTAGATGCGACCAAACTCTTCCGCGTTTTTCCTGTTTACATAGGTTTATATGACCAGTGACATGAAACAAGTTCAGTTACACAAATTGAAACATAGCGATTTTCTATGCTATGGAAAGTCCGCACTATAATGACAGGTGTACTAACACCTTCTGCGCACTTCGGCAGCACATTGATATCTGAGCTCCGTATCAATGCGCTGCCGAAGTGCGCAGAAGGTGTTAGTACGCCTGTCATTATCAGTGATGGGAATAACAGCGTTAGAAATAATGGCGTTACTAACGGCGTTACTTTTTTTAGTAACGAGTAATCTAACTAATTACTTTTTACATCGTTATAACGCCGTTCCCGTTACTTACAATAAAATACTATGCGTTACTTTATTAAAGCTGTTTTCATCTGGCACGCTGCTCGTTCAGCCTTTCTTTACTCTGCTTTCGTGTGGGGCGGGGAGACACGAGACAACGGCACAGTAAGCCAATCAGAGTAGATTTGGACAACATACGTAGGTAGGCCACGCCTACTGCACTACTGCGCACTCTTTCAATCGGAAGACACAGCGATGGCGAGCGGTCAGCCCAGCACTGCGCTTTCACATTGGAAATACAGCCATTACTTTTCATTACTTGAAATAAAAGGCAAGAGTGTTTACATGCAATGCACATTATGTCGAGGAACAAAGCGTTTGTCCTCGTCAGTGGCCAGTAATTAGTAACATAATTTTAATAACTACAAAAATATATTACATTTGATAGATGTCTTATCTCACATTGTCCCACAAAAATATTAATATAGTGTAGATAACATTACTAATTGGTTCTGTTAAGTGTCCATTTCAGTCATTAAACACATTTAACATTCACTTTTATTATGATTACACTAACTGAATTTGATTTTTTTTGAGGGGGAACAAAATGTAACGGAATAATTACTTTCCCTGGTAATTAGTTACTTTCATGACAAAGTAACTCCGTTACTAACTCAGTTACTTTTTGGGAAAAGTAACTAGTAACTATAACTAATTACTTTTTGAAAGTAACGTGCCCAACACTGGTCATTATAGTGCGGACTTTCCATAGCATAGAAAATCACCACGTTTCAATTTGTGTAACTGAACTTGTTTCATATCACTGGTCATATAAACCTATGTAAACAGGAAAAACGCGGAAGAGTTTGGTCGCATCTAACTACAGCCCCAAAAAATACCGTTGGCCATACTGAGCCTAGCTACATTGCTAACAGGAGTGACAGTGCGTCTGACTGACTGGGAAGTCGCGCAAAGCTCGGAGAGGTACGGAGCAGCTCGTCTCAATTCAGATAAGAGCATATTTCATTATGGAAGTACGGTGGACTGTTCCTTTAACTTTGTGTCATAACATTCATTGCACTGATAGTCCTGAGCTTTGAAACAGCTTCATTGCCACCTGTGCTCTTTTATGTTAACACTCTTTTACACTGGACAGAATAGTGAGAATGGGAGAAACAGGGAGCCCCTGACATGAAAAAGGGAAGTGTGTGCGTGTGTGTGTGTATTCGAGTGAGCACTTCATCACATTGTGGGGAAGAGGGAAATCATCAAGTAACTCCAGGGGTTTTTGAAGAAAGTCGTTCTGTGTGACAGGACGTGTGTTAAGTGTTGCACCTGAGAACGTTGCAGTGATTTCCTTTCGCCTTTGTTCTGAGGAGAAGTCTGAGGCAGATCCCTTAGACGACTGCGACGAATAATAGGTTTGGGAGAATAGATGAGACGGAGGTGTTAGACTAGATGTCTTAACTCTAACCATATAGGATATGGAGAAAATACAACACATTTTAAAAAGTACTAAGTGTTTTATGTCTTCCTAAGCAGGGTTCTGGGTAAATCCTGGAAATGCTCTCTCGTGAGCTATTTTAGAAAAAAATGGACATTTTTTTGTCTCAGATTTATTTCATGAATGAAATTTTACCACTACAATGTACATGGTAGTTATCATGTATGCTGCAAATAAACTCCTTGTGCACAAGATGAATGTTTTGTGAATGATTACAGAGTATAAGAATGCAAAATGGTTGAAAATATTTCTTGCAGTTGTAAAAGGATCACTTCCAGGTACCAGAGGTGGACCCAACTTCATTACTTAAGTCAAAGTATAGATCCCACCGGTCAAATGTTACTCCAATGCAAGTGAAAGTGGTCCAGTCAATTTTTTACTTAAGTTAAAGTACTGAAGTACTTGCTTTTAAAAATACTTAAGTCTCAAAAGTATATTTTCTGTCAATGCATTGTTCTATCATTGCCACAACGCTTACAAAACCTAATGCCGTTACCAAAGACAGAAATGTGAATTCACAAAATGAACGCATGCTGTGCCATCATGGTGGTTTAACGTTAAGCTAGCTAGTCAGTGAAACTCCACCTGACATGCTAGCAAACGCTTTTCAAACTTGAAATCATATTGGGTAGCTAACGCTACTAGAAAAGAAAGATTTCTACATTCTGTTTATTTGGCAGGATTATACTAAAATATATTTCTGAAAGGACTTCAGATAAGTTAATGTTATTCATGTTAGCGTAACTCTGTTTCTACATGCTAACTAACAGTGTCCACATTAACTAGCTATGTGTTAATGTTAGCCGTGAACAAGGCTACGGCAACTTGGCGGGTAAATCCATAGAGAGTAATTTGACTAACCAGACTGCATAGCTATTGCAACATTATTGCTAGCTCTAAAAGCACAGACAACTTCATTACAAGCTTTCTCTTGGAATAAAGCGTTTACATCCCTCAATATGCTTCTGCAGGTCGGATGGCTAGTTTTTGTAGGCCGTCATGTGGTTCATTTTAGGCAAACAAAGCAAACATTTAAAATGAAATGAATGTTTAATCCTTTCAGAAAACTGAAACATGGGTTCATGGGCCATGGGTGTGTGTGCGTTCCCCAGAAGAACCGCCTCTTTCCATTCTGCCATCAACTGATCGTGTTAAATAATGCTGCTGAGAAATCATTGAACTTGATTTTATACAGTCTATGGATGTGACGTGACCTTAGTGATTACTGATCGGCTGTCTCAGTGTCACTTGTGAAAAAACCAATCACGTTTTAGAAAAAAAACGAAAAGAACATCCACTTTCAAAGCCATTTCATAGTAACGAGTAACAAGGACCTTGATAGAAATATAGTGGAGTGAAAATAGGATATTTGCCTTTCAAATGTAGTGAAGTTAAAGCCAGAAGTTTCCAAACAAATAATGCTCAAGTAAAGTACAGATACTCAAAAAGTGCAATTAAGTACAGTACTCAAGTAAATGTACATTGTTACTGTCCACCTCTGCCAGTTACATAACTAATGACTACATGGATAACTTTAACTCATAACACACAACACCGTTTCTAAAGTGTACACTAAGAAGTTGATGTATTAGTATTAACCCAGACACTGTATACACACTAAGAAATAAAGGTACTAGACTGGCTTGGACTGGCTTTTAAAAAAGATACAAGGTCTAATGATGTATAGTTAAAGGTATACTACGTATATTCATATTTCCAGGTGTTGGATATATAGACCAACAAACAGCCATTCACACCTACGGTCAATTTAGAGCCACCAGTTAACCTAACCTACATGTCTTTGGACTGTGGGGGAAACCGGAGCACCCGGAGGAAACCCAGCAGACACGGGGAGAACATGCAAATTCCAAACAGAAAGGTCCTCGCCAACCGTTGGGCTCGAACCCAGAACTCAGAAATGATCTGCCAATAGAATAAGAAAATTTAAAGCTTGAAATGAGTAAAAGCATATAAAAGTAAGCTAAATAATCTTACATTTGACTTCTAATAATCTTCTAATGGGGCGGCACGGTGGTCTAATGGTTAGCATTGTCACCTCACAGCAAGAAGGTTCTGGGTTCGAGCCCAGCGGCCGTTGGGGGCCTTTCTGTGTGCATGTTCTCCCCATGTCTCTGTGGGTTTCCTCCGGGTGCTCCAGTTTCCCCCACAGTCCAAAGACATGCAGGTTAGGTTAACTGGTGACTCTAAATTGACCGTAGGTGTGAATGTGAGTGTGAATGGTTGTTTGTCTCTATATGTGTCAGCCGTGTGATAACCTGGCGACTTGTCCAGGGTGTACCCCGCCTCTCGCCCATAGTCAGCTGGGATAGGCTCCAGCTTGCCCACAACCCTGTACAGGATAAGCGGTTACAGATAATGGATGGATGGACCTATATTAAAGATATTTTCTCTTAACAAGATATCATCTTTTTGCAGTGTGACAATACTAGCATTTCTATCTCTTCCTTAGGAGAAGGACATAGTGGTAATTAATCATTTAATTATGAAATACTTCTGGTTTGGGCCATACCAACTTGCATTTGAAAGCATTACCATTTTGTGGGAAATTATAACACACATTGGGGGGAAAAAACATGGACACCTCTATTTTGTTAGCAAAAATCTCACCAGTTAACTGTGATGAGTGATGTATGTTTACTACTAAACAGGAAACTGGATTAAAAAAAACTGCTTTACAGTAGATTTATAAGTTATAGATAATTACCTCCGTCAGCTGTATTGGACGGGGTTATGTTTTCGCCTCCATTTGTTTGTTTGTTCTCAGCGTAACTCAAAAATTAGTGAATGGATTTGGATGAAATTTGGTGTACAGCTTTAGTATTATCCTCTGTTCAAGTGATTTGATTTTGATGTTGATAATATGTGGCTTGGTGGAGATATGCACTCTACCGTCTGCCCTTCTACCTTATTTATAGATTGTCTGTCTTTGTATTTGATTGATTGTTTTTCAGAATTTCCCTCCACTCACCATTTGCACCACACTGACCACTGACTATTCAGTCTCATCTTGGTATCCATCATAAAATAGCAACTTTTGTACTGCCATGCGGTCCTCCTTTCATCGTTGCTGCCTGCACAAGTGGGCTGTACCACAAGCAAATATGACTTTATATTGACCGATCTAAAGTTAATACTTCTGGATTTCCAGTATAACTCAATTAAAAGTAAAGAAGTGCTACTTTGTTGACTACTGATGCTGTGAGCGGCCATGTTGATTTGATGTCACTTGCTGAACTCGGGGTTGAGGAGACCTTACTGAGTTTTATGAGTCGGATGATGGAAAGTCAAGAATAAATTAGAATACAGGTACAAATGTTTGGAGCGCTAAACATACTGTAGTCTATAACGATAGTGTTATTGTGACACATCTCCTAATCCAGGCGCCTCTTAATGAACTGCATGTTTTGATAAGTTGTACAGTATTTTAGTGTCTACCTCGCTTCTTGAGGTCTTAAGTCCCAGATGCTGTGTCTGTTTTTGTGTCCTTGTGTGATTTCTCACTAATGATGCCGTTAACAGGTCGTTCGTGCGCAAGCCTCCAGAATCTGCCATGTTGGTGTTGTGTGTATTGAAGGACCGTGAGTCCTCACCCAGCTTTAATTATGCTAAGGAGGGCATGACGAGCATCAAAAAGGACATCAGATCAGGTAAAGGTGTAGCATTGCACATTTGTCTGGCTTCAACAAAACAAAACAAAAGTAATGAAAACTAGACTTACTGACTTACATTTCAACAACAACAACAATAATAATAATTAAAGCCGCAAGCGGCCTCGATGGGCCCTCGCGCCAGCGGCCAAGGGGGGCGGGGGCATGCGTCCCCGCGAAATACCTTCCACAGCTTCTTTGGCAAGAGACATTACTCCCACAATGGTGAGAAAGCACAGAATTGGACACAGAGTACACGGTGCGCTGAGATGTTGTCATGGACAGAACATTTTATGCCATGGCTTCCCAACCAAATTAATGTATTTACCTCATCAGTCACCAAGCTATAGCTACATAGGATTGGCTTCTGTTAGACATCTATTAGTCTGTATGTAACGCTACAACACTTGCTCCTGACTGCCTACCCATTCCCCACAAGTCATGTGTGTTTAAGGCAACCAAAACAACATACTCCTGGTGCCTCATGATTGTAAACACCTCTCCTGCAACTGCTACAGTGCAATGAGCGCCCCCAGTGGTCCACAAGTCATGTGTGTTTAAGGCAACCAAAACAACATACTCCTGGTGCCTCATGATTGTAAACACCTCTCCTGCAACTGCTACAGCGCAATGAGCGCCCCCAGTGGTGAAAGTTCACCAAATTTGGTATACATGTCAAGGGACCTATGAAGAGTTGTTTTGTAAAGTTTGATCAAGTTTGACCAATCAGAAGCCGAGATATAAATTGTTGCCTGAAAACAGCGCCCCCAGTGGCAAAAGTTCACAAAATTTGGCACATATGTCAGGTGACCTGTTAAGAGTGTGCGTATCAAGTTTGATCAAGATTGAGAAAATAGAAGATGAGATATTGATTTTTGAAGAATAAATTTTTTGGTTTCTCCCATGTCAATAGGTGGTGCTATGCTGCACATGAGCGATTATGAGTTGGAAAAATAAGTGTCTACAACAGCAACGTACTATCACAAGGTAGTGGTGTGAAGGAGAAGCATTATGGAATTATTTACCAAAAACCTGTTTTGGAGCAATTGCGTTGGCCAAAAACAGCACCCCCCATGGACGAAAATTCCCAAAATGAGGTGTACATGACATGGGAGGTAGTAAGAGGGTGGCCGTGAAGTTTGACCAAATTTGAGGAAAGATTGGATTTTTTGCCCAAAAATAGCGCCCCCAGTGGCGAAATATCACAGAAATTGGGTAACATGTCAGAAGCCCAATGAGTGATTAGCGTGTGAAGTATGAGCAGTTTTGAGCAATTTGAAGATATGTTATGAATTTTTAAGCATGTAAAATTTTGCATTGAAAATTGATTGACGTATAACTTCTGAACGGTTTATTCTACGTGAAACGTATTTAGGAACTTTTGTCAGCCATGTCTGTAGATGATGTGTATCAATTTTGGTGACATTCCTATGAACGGTCTAGGAGGAGTTGCGCCGTTTTCGTGGCCATGCATTTCGCACAAAAGTGAAATTACCTTACTTCCTGTTGGGCGTGGCTAATGCATTGGCATTACATTTTTGTCCGGCTTAGTGAGATACATATGCGTACCAAATGGCATGCCACTACTACAAACTACATGGCAACCAGGCACCTTAATGCGGGAGGCCAAAATCACAATGAGTTAGGGGGCGCTATAGAGGCCCTGAGGCCCGCCTGGATCTGGGCTTCTGGTTCTCAGTAGCGGTGGGAGTCTAAGAAAAAGGAGCCAAATTTCGTGCGATGTTGACCATGGCAAGCGCCCCAAAAAGGGTCTTGTAAAGAGTTTGCTTGCCAAGTTTGACAAATCAGAAGCTGCAATATCATTTCTGCCATAACCCGCACCCCCAGGGGCGAAAGTGCACAAAATTTGGCGTACATGTCAGGTGAGCTATGAAGAGTTTGCGTATGAAGTTTGATGACAATTGAGTAAACAGAAGATGAGATATAGATTTTTGAAGAATAAATTTTTTGGTTTTTCCCATGTCAGTAGGTGGCGCTATGCTGTACATGAGTGATTATGAGATGGAAAAATAAGTGTCCACAACAGCAACGCACTATCACAAGGTAGTGGTGTAAAGGAAAAGCATTATGGAATAATTTACCAAAAACCCGTTTTGGAGAAATTTCGTCGGCCAAAAACAGCGCCCCCCATGGACGAAAATTCCCAAAATGTGGTATACATGACATGGGAGGTAGTAAGAGGGTGGCCGTGAAGTTTGACCAAATTTGAGGAAAGATTGGATTTTTTGCCCAAAAATAGCGCCCCCAGTGGCGAAATATCACAGAAATTGGGTAACATGTCAGAAGCCCAATGAGCGATTAGCGTGTGAAGTATGAGCAGTGTTGAGCAATTAGAAGATTTGTTATGAATTTTTTGGCATGTAAAATTTTGAAGTGAAAATTGATTGATGTATAACTTCTGAACGGTTTATCCTACGTGAAACGTATTTAGTAACTTTTGTCAGCCATGTCTGTAGATGATGTGTATCAATTTTGGTGACATTCCTATGAACGGTCTAGGAGGAGTTGCGCCGTCTTCGTGGCCATGCATTTCACACAAAAGTGAAATTACCTCACTTCCTGTTGGGCGTGGCTAATGCATTGGCATTACATTTTTGTCCGGCTTAGTGAGATACATATGCATACCAAATGGCATGCCACTACTACAAACTATATGGCAACCAGGCACCTTAATGCGGGAGGCCAAAATCACAACGACTTAGGGGGCGCTATAGAGGCCCTGAGCCCCGGCCAAGTGTGGGCTTTTGGTTCTGAGTAGCGGTGGCAATTCTCGGAAGTGGCGCCAAATTTCGCGCGTTTTCGCCCATGGCAAGCGCCCCGAAAATGGCCCAACAGCGGAGAAAAATAAAGAAGAAGAATAATTAAAGCCGCAAGCGGCCTCGACGGGCCCTCGCGCCAGCGGCCAAGGGGGGCGAGGGCATGCGTCCCCGCGAAATACCGTAAAGAGTTTGCTTGCCAAGTTTGACAAATCAGAAGCTGCAATATCATTTTTGCCATAAGCAGCACCCCCAGGGGCGAAAGTGCACAAAATTTGGCGCATATGTCAGGTGAGCTATAAAGAGTTTGCGTATGAAGTTTGATGACAATTGAGAAAATAGAAGATGAGATATAGATTTTTGAAGAATAAATTTTTTGGTTTTTCCCATGTCAGTAGGTGGCGCTATGCTGTACATGAGCGATTATGAGTTGGAAAAATAAGTGTCTACAACAGCAACGTACTATCACAAGGTAGTGGAGTGAAGGAAAAGCACTATGGAATTATTTACCAAAAACCCGTTTTGGAGCAATTGCGTCGGCCAAAAACAGCGCCCCCCATGGACGAAAATTCCCAAAATGTGGTATACATGACATGGGACGTAGTAAGAGGGTGGCCGTGAAGTTTGACCAAATTAGAGGAAAGATTGGATTTTTTGCCCAAAAATAGCGCCCCCAGTGGCGAAATATCACAGAAATTGGGTAACATATCAGAAGCCCAATGAGTGATTAGCGTGTGAAGTATGAGCAGTTTTGACCAATCAGAAGATTTGTTATGAATTTTTAAGCATGTAAAATTTTGCATCGAAAATTGATTGACGTATAACTTCTGAACGGTTTATCCGACGTGAAACATATTTAGTAACTTTTGTCAGCCATGGCTGTAGATGATGTGTATCAATTTTGGTGACATTCCTATGAACGGTCTAGGAGGAGTTGCGCCGTCTTCGTGGCCATGCATTTCGCACAAAAGTGAAATTACCTCACTTCCTGTTGGGCGTGGCTAATGCATAGGCATTACATTTTTGTCCGGCTTAGAGAGATACATATGCGTACCAAATGGCATGCCACTACTACAAACTACATGGCAACCAGGCACCTTAATGCGGGAGGCCAAAATCACAACGAGTTAGGGGGCGCTATAGAGGCCCTGAGGCCCGCCTGGATCTGGGCTTCTGGTTCTCAGTAGCGGTGGCAGCCTAAGAAAAAGGAGCCAAATTTCGTGCTTTGTCGACCATGGCAAGCGCCCCAATAAGGGTCTTGTAAAGAGTTTGCTTGCCAAGTTTGACAAATCAGAAGCTGCAATATCATTTCCGCCATAACCAGCACCCCCAGGGGCGAAAGTGCACAAAATTTGGCGTACATGTCAGGTGACCTATGAAGAGTTTGTGTATGAAGTTTGATGACAATTGACTAAATAGAAGATGAGATATAGATTTTTGAAGAATAAATTTTTTGGTTTTTCCCATGTCAGTAGGTGGCGCTATGCTGTACATGAGCGATTATGAGTTGGAAAAATAAGTGTCTACAACAGCAACGCACTATCACAAGGTAGTGGTGTGAAGGAAAAGCATTATGGAATTATTTACCAAAAACCCGTTTTGGAGCAATTGCGTCGGCCAAAAACAGCGCCCCCCATGGACGAAAATTCCCAAAATGTGGTATACATGACATGGGAGGTAGTAAGAGGGTGGCCGTGAACTTTGACCAAATTTGAGGAAAGATTGGAATTTTTGCCCCAAAATAGCGCCCCCAGTGGCGAAATATCACAGAAATTGGGTAACATGTCAGAAGCCCAATGAGTGATTAGCGTGTGAAGTATGAGCAGTTTTGAGCAATAAGAAGATTTGTTATGAATTTTTAAGCATGTAAAATTTTGCATTGAAAATTGATTGACGTATAACTTCTGAACGGTTTATGCTACGTGAAACGTATTTAGTAACTTTTGTCAGCCATGTCTGTAGATGATGTGTATTAATTTTGGTGACATTCCTATGAACGGTCTAGGAGGAGTTGCGCCGTCTTCGTGGCCATGCATTTCGCACAAAAGTGAAATTACCTCACTTCCTGTTGGGCGTGGCTAATGCATTGGCATTACATTTTTGTCCGGCTTAGTGCGATACATATGCGTACCAAATGGCATGCCACTACTACAAACTACATGGCAACCAGGCACCTTAATGCGGGAGACCAAAATCACAACGACTTAGGGGGCGCTGTAGAGGCCCTGAGCCCCGGCCAAGTTTGGGCTTTTGGTTCTGAGTAGCGGTGGCAATTCTCGGAAGTGGTGCCAAATTTCGTGCGTTTTCGCCCATGGCAAGCGCCCCGAAAATGGCCCAACAGCGGAGAAAAATAAAGAAGAAGAAGAAGACGGAAGAATAATAATAGTGAACTCTTACAAGAACAATAGGGCCTTCGCCCATAGGGCTCGGGCCCTAATTAAAGCCGCAAGCGGCCTCGACGGGCCCTCGCGCCAGCGGCCAAGGGGGGCGGGGGCATGCGTCCCCGCGAAATACCTTCCACAGCTTCTTTGGCAAGAGACATTACTCCCACAATGGTGACAAAGCACAGAATTGGACACAGAGTACACGGTGCGCTGAGATGTTGTCATGGACAGAACATTTAATGCCATGGCTTCCCAACCAAATTAATGTATTTACCTCATCAGTCACCAAGCTATAGCTACATAGGATTGTCTTCTGTTAGACATCTATTAGTCTGTATGTAACGCTACAACACTTGCTCCTGACTGCCTACCCATTCCCCACAAGTCATGTGTGTTTAAGGCAACCAAAACAACATACTCCTGGTGCCTCATGATTGTAAACACCTCTCCTGCAACTGCTACAGTGCAATGAGCGCCCCCAGTGGTCCACAAGTCATGTGTGTTTAAGGCAACCAAAACAACATACTCCTGGTGCCTCATGATTGTAAACACCTCTCCTGCAACTGCTACAGCGCAATGAGCGCCCCCAGTGGTGAAAGTTCACCAAATTTGGTATACATGTCAAGGGACCTATGAAGAGTTGTTTTGTAAAGTTTGATCAAGTTTGACCAATCAGAAGCCGAGATATAAATTGTTGCCTGAAAACAGCGCCCCCAGTGGCAAAAGTTCACAAAATTTGGCACATATGTCAGGTGACCTGTTAAGAGTGTGCGTATCAAGTTTGATCAAGATTGAGAAAATAGAAGATGAGATATTGATTTTTGAAGAATAATTTTTTTGGTTTCTCCCATGTCAGTAGGTGGCGCTATGCTACAACACTTGCTCCCGACTGCCTACCCATTCCCCACAAGTCATGTGTGTTTAAGGCAACCAAAACAACATACTCCTGGTGCCTCATGATTGTAAACACCTCTCCTGCAACTGCTACAGTGCAATGAGCGCCCCCAGTGGTCCCCAAGTCATGTGTGTTTAAGGCAACCAAAACAACATACTCCTGGTGCCTCATGATTGTAAACACCTCTCCTGCAACTGCTACAGCGCAATGAGCGCCCCCAGTGGTGAAAGTTCACCAAATTTGGTATACATGTCAAGGGACCTATGAAGAGTTGTTTTGTAAAGTTTGATCAAGTTTGACCAATCAGAAGCCGAGATATAAATTGTTGCCTGAAAACAGCGCCCCCAGTGGCAAAAGTTCACAAAATTTGGCACATATGTCAGGTGACCTGTTAAGAGTGTGCGTATCAAGTTTGATCAAGATTGAGAAAATAGAAGATGAGATATTGATTTTTGAAGAATAAATTTTTTGGTTTCTCCCATGTCAGTAGGTGGTGCTATGCTGCACATGAGCGATTATGAGTTGGAAAAATAAGTGTCTACAACAGCAACGTACTATCACAAGGTAGTGGTGTGAAGGAGAAGCATTATGGAATTATTTACCAAAAACCTGTTTTGGAGCAATTGCGTTGGCCAAAAACAGTGCCCCCCATGGACGAAAATTCCCAAAATGAGGTGTACATGACATGGGAGGTAGTAAGAGGGTGGCCGTGAAGTTTGACCAAATTTGAGGAAAGATTGGATTTTTTGCCCAAAAATAGCGCCCCCAGTGGCGAAATATCACAGAAATTGGGTAACATGTCAGATGCCCAATGAGTGATTTGCGTGTGAAGTATGAGCAGTTTTGAGCAATTTGAAGATATGTTATGAATTTTTAAGCATGTAAAATTTTGCATTGAAAATTGATTGACGTATAACTTCTGAACGGTTTATTCTACGTGAAACGTATTTAGGAACTTTTGTCAGCCATGTCTGTAGATGATGTGTATCAATTTTGGTGACATTCCTATGAACGGTCTAGGAGGAGTTGCGCCGTTTTCGTGGCCATGCATTTCGCACAAAAGTGAAATTACCTTACTTCCTGTTGGGCGTGGCTAATGCATTGGCATTACATTTTTGTCCGGCTTAGTGAGATACATATGCGTACCAAATGGCATGCCACTACTACAAACTACATGGCAACCAGGCACCTTAATGCGGGAGGCCAAAATCACAATGAGTTAGGGGGCGCTATAGAGGCCCTGAGGCCCGCCTGGATCTGGGCTTCTGGTTCTCAGTAGCGGTGGGAGTCTAAGAAAAAGGAGCCAAATTTCTTGCGATGTCGACCATGGCAAGCGCCCCAAAAAGGGTCTTGTAAAGAGTTTGCTTGCCAAGTTTGACAAATCAGAAGCTGCAATATCATTTCTGCCATAACCCGCACCCCCAGGGGCGAAAGTGCACAAAATTTGGCGTACATGTCAGGTGAGCTATGAAGAGTTTGCCTATGAAGTTTGATGAAAATTGAGTAAACAGAAGATGAGATATAGATTTTTGAAGAATAAATTTTTTGGTTTTTCCCATGTCAGTAGGTGGCGCTATGCTGTACATGAGTGATTATGAGATGGAAAAATAAGTGTCCACAACAGCAACGCACTATCACAAGGTAGTGGTGTAAAGGAAAAGCATTATGGAATAATTTACCAAAAACCCGTTTTGGAGAAATTGCGTCGGCCAAAAACAGCGCCCCCCATGGACGAAAATTCCCAAAATGTGGTATACATGACATGGGAGGTAGTAAGAGGGTGGCCTTGAAGTTTGACCAAATTTGAGGAAAGATTGGATTTTTTGCCCAAAAATAGCGCCCCCAGTGGCGAAATATCACAGAAATTGGGTAACATGTCAGAAGCCCAATGAGTGATTAGCGTGTGAAGTATGAGCAGTGTTGAGCAATTAGAAGATTTGTTATGAATTTTTTAGCATGTAAAATTTTGAAGTGAAAATTGATTGACGTATAACTTCTGAACGGTTTATCCTACGTGAAACGTATTTAGTAACTTTTGTCAGCCATGTCTCTAGATGATGTGTATCAATTTTGGTGACATTCCTATGAACGGTCTAGGAGGAGTTGCGCCGTCTTCGTGGCCATGCATTTCACACAAAAGTGAAATTACCTCACTTCCTGTTGGGCGTGGCTAATGCATTGGCATTACATTTTTGTCCGGCTTAGTGAGATACATATGCATACCAAATGGCATGCCACTACTACAAACTATATGGCAACCAGGCACCTTAATGCGGGAGGCCAAAATCACAACAACTTAGGGGGCGCTATAGAGGCCCTGAGCCCCGGCCAAGTGTGGGCTTTTGGTTCTGAGTAGCGGTGGCAATTCTCGGAAGTGGCGCCAAATTTCGCGCGTTTTCACCCATGGCAAGCGCCCCGAAAATGGCCCAACAGCGGAGAAAAATAAAGAATAATAATAATAGTGAACTCTTACAAGAACAATAGGGCCTTCGCCCTATAGGGCTCGGGCCCTAATTAAAGCCGCAAGCGGCCTCGACGGGCCCTCGCGCCAGCGGCCAAGGTGGGCGGGGGCATGCGTCCCCGCGAAATAACTTCCACAGCTTCTTCGGCAAGAGACATTACTCCCACAATGGCGACAAAGCACAGAATTGGAGACAAGGTAACAATAGGGTCTCGCACTGTACGGTGCTCGGGGGGCGCTATAGAGGCCCTGAGGCCCGCCTGGATCTGGGCTTCTGGTTCTCAGTAGCGGTGGCAGTCTAAGAAAAAGGAGCCAAATTTCGTGCGTTGTCGACCATGGCAAGCGCCCCAATAAGGGTCTTGTAAAGAGTTTGCTTGCCAAGTTTGACAAATCAGAAGCTGCAATATCATTTTTGCCATAACCAGCACCCCGAGGGGCGAAAGTGCACAAAATTTGGCGTAAATGTCAGGTGAGCTATGAAGAGTTTGCGTATGAAGTTTGATGACAATTGAGTAAATAGAAGATGAGATATAGATTTTTGAAGAATAAATTTTTTGGTTTTTCCCATGTCAGTAGGTGGCGCTATGCTGCACATGAGCGATTATGAGTTGGAAAAATAAGTGTCTACAACAGCAACGTACTATCACAAGGTAGTGGTGTGAAGGAAAAGCATTATGGAATTATTTACCAAAAACCCGTTTTGGAGCAATTGCGTCGGCAAAAAACAGCGCCCCCCATGGACGAAAATTCCCAAAATGTGGTATACATGACATGGGAGGTAGTAAGAGGGTGGCCGTGAAGTTTGACCAAATTTGAGGAAAGATTGGATTTTTTGCCCAAAAATAGCGCCCCCAGTGGCGAAAGTGCACAAAATTTGGCGTATATGTCAGGTGAGCTATGAAGAGTTTGCGTATGAAGTTTGATGACAATTAGGTAAATAGAAGATGAGATATAGATTTTTGAAGAATAAATTTTTTGGCTTTTCCCATGTCAGTAGGTGGCGCTATGCTGTACATGAGCGATTATGAGTTGGAAAAATAAGTGTCTACAACAGCAACGCACTACCACAAGGTAGTGGTGTGAAGGAAAAGCATTATGGAATTATTTACCAAAAACCCGTTTTGGAGCAATTGTGTCGGCCAAAAACAGCGCCCCCCATGGACGAAAATTCCCAAAATGTGGTATACATGACATGGGAGGTAGTAAGAGGGTGGCCGTGAAGTTTGACCAAATTTGAGGAAAGATTGGATTTTTTGCCCAAAAATAGCGCCCCCAGTGGCGAAAGTGCACAAAATTTGGCGTATATGTCAGGTGAGCTATGAAGAGTTTGCGTATGAAGTTTGATGACATTTGAGTAAATAGAAGATGATATATAGATTTTTGAAGAATAAATTTTTTGGCTTTTCCCATGTCAGTAGGTGGCGCTATGCTGTACATGAGCGATTATGAGTTGGAAAAATAAGTGTCTACAACAGCAACGCACTATCACAAGGTAGTGGTGTGAAGGAAAAGCATTATGGAATTATTTATCAAAAACCCGTTTTGGAGCAATTGTGTCGGCCAAAAACAGCGCCCCCCATGGACGAAAATTCCCAAACTGTGGTATACATGACATGGGAAGTAGTAAGAGGGTGGCCGTGAAGTTTGACCAAATTTGAGGAAAGATTGGATTTTTTGCCCAAAAATAGCGCCCCCAGTGGCGAAATATCACAGAAATTGGGTAACATGTCAGAAGCCCAATGTGTGATGTGCTTGTGAAGTATGAGCAGTTTTGAGCAATTAGAAGATTTGTTATGAATTTTTAAGCATGTAAAATTTTGCATTGAAAATTGATTGACGTATAACTTCTGAACGGTGTATGCTACGTGAAACTTATTTAGTAACTTTTGTCAGCCATGTCTGTAGATGATGTGTATCAATTTTGGTGACATTCCTATGAACGGTCTAGGAGGAGTTGCGCCGTCTTCGTGGCCATGCATTCCGCACAAAACTGAAATTACCTCACTTCCTGTTGGGCGTGGCTAATGCATTGGCATTACATTTTTGTCCGGATTAGTGAGATACATATGCGTACCAAATGGCATGCCACTACTACAAACTACATGGCAACCAGGCACCTTAATGCGGGAGGCCAAAATCACAACGAGTTAGGGGGCGCTATAGAGGCCCTGAGGCCCGCCTGGATCTGGGCTTCTGGTTCTCCGTAGCGGTGGCAGTCTAAGAAAAAGGAGCCAAATTTCGTGCGTCGTCGACCATGGCAAGCGCCCCAATAAGGGTCTTGTAAAGAGTTTGCTTGCCAAGTTTGACAAATCAGAAGCTGCAATATAATTTCTGCCATAACCAGCACCCCCAGGGGCGAAAGTGCACAAAATTTGGCGTAGATGTCAGGTGAGCTATGAAGAGTTTGCGTATGAAGTTTGATGACAATTGAGTAAATAGAAGATGAGATATAGATTTTTGAAGAATAAATTGTTTGGTTTTTCCCATGTCAGTAGGTGGCGCTATGCTGTACATGAGCGATTATGAGTTCGAAAAATAAGTGTCTACAACAGCAACGTACTATCACAAGGTAGTGGTGTGAAGGAAAAGCAGTATGGAATTATTTACCAAAAACCCGTTTTGGAGCAATTGCGTCGGCCAAAAACAGCGCCCCCCATGGACGAAAATTTCCAATATGTGGTATACATGACATGGGAGGTAGTAAGAGGGTGGCCGTGAAGTTTGACCAAATTTGAAGAAAGATTGGAATTTTTGCCCAAAAATAGCGCCCCCAGTGGCGAAATATCACAGAAATTGGGTAACATGTCAGAAGCCCAATGAGTGATTTGCGTGTGAAGTATGAGCAGTTTTGAGCAATCAGAAGATTTGTTATGAATTTTTAAGCATGTAAAATTTTGCATCGAAAATTGATTGACGTATAACTTCTGAACGGTTTATCCTACGTGAAACGTATTTAGTAACTTTTGTCAGCCATGTCTGTAGATGATGAGTATCAATTTTGGTGACATTCCTATGAACGGTCTAGGAGGAGTTGCGCCGTCTTCGTGGCCATGCATTTCGCACAAAAGAGAAATTACCTCACTTCCTGTTGGGCGTGGCTAATGCATTGGCATTACATTTTTGTCCGGCTTAGTGAGATACATATGCCTACCAAATGGCATGCCACTACTACAAACTACATGGCACCCAGGCACCTTAATGCGGGAGGCCGAAATCACAACGACTTAGGGGGCGCTATAGAGGCCTTGAGCCCCGGCCAAGTTTGGGCTTCTGGTTCTGAGTAGCGGTGGCAATTCTCGGAACTGGTGCCAAATTTCGTGCGTTTTCGCCCATGGCAAGCGCCCCGAGAATGGCCCAACAGCGGAGAAAAATAAAGAAGAAGAAGAAGACGGAAGAAGAAGAAGAAGAAGAAGAAGAAGACGGAAGAAGAATTAAAGCCGCAAGCGGCCTCGACGGGCCCTCGCGCCAGCGGCCAAGGGGGGCGGGGGCATGCGTCCCCGCGAAATACCTTCCACAGCTTCTTTGGCAAGAGACATTACTCCCACAATGGTGACAAAGCACAGAATTGGACACAGAGTACACGGTGCGCTGAGATGTTGTCATGGACAGAACATTTTATGCCATGGCTTCCCAACCAAATTAATGTATTTACCTCATCAGTCACCAAGCTATAGCTACATAGGATTGTCTTCTGTTAGACATCTATTAGTCTGTATGTAACGCTACAACACTTGCTCCCGACTGCCTACCCATTCCCCACAAGTCATGTGTGTTTAAGGCAACCAAAACAACATACTCCTGGTGCCTCATGATTGTAAAGAGCTCTCCTGCAACTGCTACAGTGCAATGAGCGCCCCCAGTGGTACACAAGTCATGTGTGTTTAAGGCAACCAAAACAACATACTCCTGGTGCCTCATGATTGTAAACACCTCTCCTGCAACTGATACAGTGCAATGAGCGCCCCCAGTGGTCCACAAGTCATGTGTGTTTAAGGCAACCAAAACAACATACTCCTGGTGCCTCATGATTGTAAACACCTCTCCTGCAACTGCTACAGCGCAATGAGCGCCCCCAGTGGTGAAAGTTCACCAAATTTGGTATACATGTCAAGGGACCTATGAAGAGTTGTTTTGTAAAGTTTGATCAAGTTTGACCAATCAGAAGCCGAGATATAAATTGTTGCCTGAAAACAGCGCCCCCAGTGGCAAAAGTTCACAAAATTTGGCACATATGTCAGGTGACCTGTTAAGAGTGTGCGTATCAAGTTTGATCAAGATTGAGAAAATAGAAGATGAGATATTGTTTTTTGAAGAATAAATTTTTTGGTTTCTCCCATGTCAGTAGGTGGCGCTATGCTACAACACTTGCTCCCGACTGCCTACCCATTCCCCACAAGTCATGTGTGTTTAAGGCAACCAAAACAACATACTCCTGGTGCCTCATGATTGTAAACACCTCTCCTGCAACTGCTACAGCGCAATGAGCGCCCCCAGTGGTGAAAGTTCACCAAATTTGGTATACATGTCAAGGGACCTATGAAGAGTTGTTTTGTAAAGTTTGATCAAGTTTGACCAATCAGAAGCCGAGATATAAATTGGTGCCTGAAAACAGTGCCCCCAGTGGCAAAAGTTCACAAAATTTGGCACATATGTCAGGTGACCTGTTAAGAGTGTGCGTATCAAGTTTGATCAAGATTGAGAAAATAGAAGATGAGATATTGATTTTTGAAGAATAAATTTTTTGGTTTCTCCCATGTCAGTAGGTGGCGCTATACTGCACATGAGCGATTATGAGTTGGAAAAATAAGTGTCTACAACAGCAACGTAATATCACAAGGTAGTGGTGTGAAGGAGAAGCATTATGGAATTATTTACCAAAAACCTGTTTTGGAGCAATTGCGTTGGCCAAAAACAGCGCCCCCCATGGACGAAAATTCCCAAAATGAGGTGTACATGACATGGGAGGTAGTAAGAGGGTGGCCGTGAAGTTTGACCAAATTTGAGGAAAGATTGGATTTTTTGCCCAAAAATAGCGCCCCCAGTGGCGAAATATCACAGAAATTGGGTAACATGTCAGATGCCCAATGAGTGATTTGCGTGTGAAGTATGAGCAGTTTTGAGCAATTTGAAGATATGTTATGAATTTTTAAGCATGTAAAATTTTGCATTGAAAATTGATTGACGTATAACTTCTGAACGGTTTATTCTACGTGAAACGTATTTAGGAACTTTTGTCAGCCATGTCTGTAGATGATGTCTATCAATTTTGGTGACATTCCTATGAACGGTCTAGGAGGAGTTGCGCCGTTTTCGTGGCCATGCATTTCGCACAAAAGTGAAATTACCTTACTTCCTGTTGGGCGTGGCTAATGCATTGGCATTACATTTTTGTCCGGCTTAGTGAGATACATATGCGTACCAAATGGCATGCCACTACTACAAACTACATGGCAACCAGGCACCTTAATGCGGGAGGCCAAAATCACAATGAGTTAGGGGGCGCTATAGAGGCCCTGAGGCCTGCCTGGATCTGGGCTTCTGGTTCTCAGTAGCGGTGGGAGTCTAAGAAAAAGGAGCCAAATTTCGTGCGATGTCGACCATGGCAAGCGCCCCAAAAAGGGTCTTGTAAAGAGTTTGCTTGCCAATTTTGACAAATCAGAAGCTGCAATATCATTTCTGCCATAACCCGCACCCCCAGGGGCGAAAGTGCACAAAATTTGGCGTACATGTCAGGTGAGCTATGAAGAGTTTGCGTATGAAGTTTGATGACAATTGAGTAAACAGAAGATGAGATATAGATTTTTGAAGAATAAATTTTTTGGTTTTTCCCATGTCAGTAGGTGGCGCTATGCTGTACATGAGTGATTATGAGATGGAAAAATAAGTGTCCACAACAGCAACGCACTATCACAAGGTAGTGGTGTAAAGGAAAAGCATTATGGAATAATTTACCAAAAACCCGTTTTGGAGAAATTGCGTCGGCCAAAAACAGCGCCCCCCATGGACGAAAATTCCCAAAATGTGGTATACATGACATGGGAGGTAGTAAGAGGGTGGCCGTGAAGTTTGACCAAATTTGAGGAAAGATTGGATTTTTTGCCCAAAAATAGCGCCCCCAGTGGCGAAATATCACAGAAATTGGGTAACATGTCAGAAGCCCAATGAGTGATTAGCGTGTGAAGTATGAGCAGTGTTGAGCAATGAGAAGATTTGTTATGAATTTTTTAGCATGTAAAATTTTGAAGTGAAAATTGATTGACGTATAACTTCTGAACGGTTTATCCTACGTGAAACGTATTTAGTAACTTTTGTCAGCCATGTCTCTCGATGATGTGTATCAATTTTGGTGACAATCCTATTAACGGTCTAGGAGGAGTTGTGCCGTCTTCGTGGCCATGCATTTCACACAAAAGTGAAATTACCTCACTTCCTGTTGGGCGTGGCTAATGCATTGGCATTACATTTTTGTCCGGCTTAGTGAGATACATATGCATACCAAATGGCATGCCACTAGTACAAACTATATGGCAACCAGGAACCTTAATGCGGGAGGCCAAAATCACAACGACTTAGGGGGCGCTATAGAGGCCCTGAGCCCCGGCCAAGTGTGGGCTTTTGGTTCTGAGTAGCGGTGGCAATTCTCGGAAGTGGCGCCAAATTTCGCGCGTTTTCGCCCATGGCAAGTGCCCCGAAAATGGCCCAACAGCGGAGAAAAATAAAGAAGAAGAATAATAATAGTGAACTCTTACAAGAACAATAGGGCCTTCGCCCTATAGGGCTCGGGCCCTAATAATAGTGAACTCTTACAAGAACAATAGGGCCTTCGCCCTATAGGGCTCGGGCCCTAATAATAATAGTGAACTCTTACAAGAACAATAGGGCCTTCGCCCATAGGGCTCGGGCCCTAATTAAAGCCGCAAGCGGCCTCGACGGGCCCTCGCGCCAGCGGCCAAGGGGGGCGGGGGCATGCGTCCCCGCGAAATACCTTCCACAGCTTCTTCGGCAAGAGACATTACTCCCACAATGGCGACAAAGCACAGAATCGGACACAGAGTACACGGTGCGCTGAGATGTTGTCATGGACAGAACATTTAATGCCATGGCTTCCCAACCAAAGTAATGTATTTACCTCATCAGTCACCAAGCTATAGCTACATAGGATTGTCTTCTGTTAGACATCTATTAGTCTGTATGTAACGCTACAACACTTGCTCCCGACTGCCTACCCATTCCCCACAAGTCATGTGTGTTTAAGGCAACCAAAACAACATACTCCTGGTGCCTCATGATTGTAAACACCTCTCCTGCAACTGATACAGCGCAATGAGCACCCCCAGTGGTGAAAGTTCACCAAATTTGGTATACATGTCAAGGGACCTATGAAGAGTTGTTGTGTCAAGTTTGATCAAGTTTGACCAATCAGAAGCCGAGATATAAAATGTTGCCTGAAAACAGCGCCCCCAGTGGCAAAAGTTCACAAAATTTGGGAGATATGTCAGGTGACCTGTTAAGAGTGTGCGTATCAAGTTTGATCAAGATTGAGTAAATAGAAGATGAGATATTGATTTTTGAAGAAAAAATGTTTTGGTTTTTCCCATGTCAGTAGGTGGCGCTATGCTGTACATGAGCGATTATGAGTTGGAAAAATAAGTGTCTACAACAGCAACGTACTATCACAAGGTAATGGTGTGAAGGAAAAGCATTATGGAATTATTTACCAAAAACCCGGTTTGGAGCAATTGCGTCGGCCAAAAACAGCGCCCCCCATGGACGAAAATTCCCAAAATGTGGTATACATGACATGGGAGGTAGTAAGAGGGTGGCCGTGAAGTTTGACCAAATTTGAGGAAAGATTGGATTTTTTGCCCAAAAATAGCGCCCCCAGTGGCGAAATATAACAGAATTTGGGTAGCATGTCAGAAGCCCAATGAGTGATTAGCGTGTGAAGTATGAGCAGTTTTGAGCAATTAGAAGATTTGTTATGAATTTTTAAGCATGTAAAATTTTGCATCGAAAATTGATTGACGTATAACTTCTGAACGGCTTATCCTACGTGAAACATATTTAGGAACTTTTGTCAGCCATGTCTCTAGATGATGTCTATCAATTTTGGTGACATTCCTATGAACGGCCTAGGAGGAGTTGCGCCGTCTTCGTGGCCATGCATTTCGCACAAAAGTGAAATTACCTCACTTCCTGTTGGGCGTGGCTAATGCATTGGCATTACATTTTTGTCCGGCTTAGAGAGATACATACGGGTACCAAATGGCATGCCACTACTACAAACTTCATGGCAACCAGGCACCTTTATGCGGGAGGCCAAAATCACAACGACTTAGGGGGCGCTAAAGAGGCCCTGAGGCCCGCCTGGATCTGGGCTTCTGGTTCTCAGTAGCGGTGGCAGTCTAAGAAAAAGGAGCCAAATTTCGTGCGTTGTCGACCATGGCAAGCGCCCCAAAAAGGGTCTTGTATAGAGTTTGCTTGCCAAGTTTGACAAATCAGAAGCTGCAAGATCATTTTTGCCATAACCAGCACCCCCAGTGGCGAAAGTGCACAAAATTTGGCGTATATGTCAGGTGAGCTATGAAGAGTTTGCGTATGAAGTTTGATGACAATTGAGTAAATAGAAGATGAGATATAGATTTTTGAAGAATAAATTTTTTGGTTTTTCCCATGTCAGTAGGTGGCGCTATGCTGTACATGAGCGATTATGAGATGGAAAAATAAGTGTCCACAACAGCAATGTACTATCACAAGGTAGTGGTGTGAAGGAAAAGCATAATGGAATTATTTACCAAAAACCCGTTTTGGAGAAATTGCTTCGGCCAAAAACAGCGCCCCCCATGGACGAAAATTCCCAATATGTGGTATACATGACATGGGAGGTAGTAAGAGGGTGGCCGTGAAGTTTGACCAAATTTGAGGAAAGATTGGATTTTTTGCCCAAAAAATAGCGCCCCCAGTGGCGAAATATCACAGAATTTGGGTAACATGTCAGAAGCCCAATGAGTGATTTGCTTGTGAAGAATGAGCAGTTTTGAGCAATTAGAAGATTTGTTATGAATTTTTTAGCATGTAAAATTTTGAAGTGAAAATTGATTGACGTATAACTTCTGAACGGTTAATCCTACGTGAAACGTATTTAGTAACTTTTGTCAGCCATGTCCGTAGATGATGTGTATCAATTTTGGTGACATTCCTACGAACGGTCTAGGAGGAGTTGCGCCGTCTTCGTGGCCATGCATTTCGCACCAAAGTGAAATCACCTCACTTCCTGTTGGGCGTGGCTAATGCATTGGCATTACATTTTTGTCCGGCTTAGTGAGATACATATGCATACCAAATGGCATGGCACTACTACAAACTATATGGCAACCAGGCACCTTAATGCGGGAGGCCAAAATCACAACGACTTAGGGGGCGCTATAGAGGCCCTGAGCCCCGGCCAAGTTTGGGCTTTTGGTTCTGAGTAGCGGTGGCAATTCTCGGAACTGGTGCCAAATTTCGTGCGTTTTCGCCCATGGCAAGCGCCCCGAAAATGGCCCAACAGCGGAGAAAAATAAAGAAGAAGAAGAAGACGGAAGAATAATAATAGTGAACTCTTACAAGAACAATAGGGCCTTCGCCCATAGGGCTCGGGCCCTAATAATAGTGAACTCTTACAAGAACAATAGGGCCTTCGCCCATAGGGCTCGGGCCCTAATAATAGGGCGGCACGGTGGTGTAGTGGTTAGCACTGTCGCCTCACAGCAAGAAGGTCCTGGGTTCGAGCCCCGGGGCCGGCGAGGACCTTTCTGTGCGGAGTTTGCATGTTCTCCCCGTGTCCGCGTGGGTTTCCTCCGGGTGCTCCGGTTTCCCCCCACAGTCCAAAGACATGCAGGTTAGGCTAATTGGTGGCTCTAAATTGACCGTAGGTGTGAATATGAGTGTGAATGGTTGTTTGTCTCTATTGCCGCTTTTCCACTACCAATGCGGCTGAGTTGGGCTGAGCCGTGCCGTGCTGAGTTGGGCTGAGTCGAGCTGAGTGGGGCTGTTGGAGTTGCATTTCGACTACAACCGCGCTGAACCGTGCTGGCTGGAAGTGGGTGGACACATTGGGTGGAGTTAGCGAAAGTGGGTGGACGTCACGTGATGTCGTTAGGCGGCGCAAACAGTGACATCAGTGACCTTTTAAGCAGTAGTCTCACAACCCGGATAGTAAACAATAAACATGGAGGACATGGAGTCGTTAGTGTTGCTGGTCTTGGTGCTGTGGCTTGTTGTCACCGACAACGCCAACAGATACTGGCAAGAGCGTATAGATGAGGCGAGGCGCATAAGGCTTCAGAAATTCTCGTAATTCCTAATTCTTCTTCTTCCGGGTTTACGGTGTTTACAGATCCCAGCGTGCTCGCGGGGCGTGTGTGGGCATGTGAGGACACTCCTCCTCACCAATCAGTGCACAGGGGAGTGTCTCCTCACGCCCCTAGCCTCACTCAGCTCGGTTTGGCTCGCTTCAGTCCTACTCCAAAACCGTGCGAGTTTTGGGTGCTGAGTAGGGCTGAAGCGAGCTGAGTCGTGCTGCTCTAAGGTAGTCGAAACGCGAGCCGTGTCGGGCTGAAGTGAGCTGAAGTGAGCTGAAAAAGGGTAGTGGAAAAGGGCCATATGTGTCAGCCCTGCGATAACCTGTCGACTTGTCCAGGGTGTACCCCGCCTCTCGCCCGTAGTCAGCTGGGATAGGCTCCAGCTTGCCTGTGAGCCTGTACAGGATAAGTGGCTACAGATAATGGATGGATAATAATAATAATAATAATAATAATAATAATGCAGATATTACACTAGAGAATATGTCCACGTGAATAACTTGAAGCTATTTATTTACTTACTTACTTACTCACTCTCTTTTTACCTTTTAAAAGGTAAATTATATATATATATATATATATATATATATATATATATATATATATATATATATATATATATATATATATATTTATTCATAGTTTTTTTCTTAACACAATTTCATATTTTTATATAGCTTTATTTATATATATATATATATATATATATATATATATATATATATATATATATATATATATCCAACCAAATTTTAGATTATTAATGTACCTATATATGAGATGAATAAAATTATTATTATTATTATCTCATCTCATTATCTTTAACCGCTTTATCCTGTTCTACAGAGTCGCAGGCAAGCTGGAGCCTATCCCAGCTGACTACGGGTGAAAGGCGGGGTACACCCTGGACAAGTCGCCAGGTCATCACAGGGCTTTTTATTATTATCTCATCTCATCTCATCTCATCTCATCTCATCTCATTATCTCTAGCCGCTTTATCCTGTCCTACAGGGTCGCAGGCAAGCTGGAGCCTATCCCAGCTGACTACGGGCGAAAGGTGGGGTACACCCTGGACAAGTCGCCAGGTCATCACAGGGATTATTATTATTATTATTATTATTATAGAGATGCTCAAAGAAAGCTGAGATGATGGCTGTGAAGTTCAGGAACACAGATTAGTGACGTAATCTTTGGCTCAGATTACTGTTTATTCCAGCACACTATTGTCTGCAGATCTTAATCCTACCAAGTCATATCATCATCCATCATCTATCATCATACTCATAGATGATCTTTAATATTAGGATAACAGACCTTTTATTCAGACCTTTAATATTAGGATAACAGAGGGGATCAGATTTACCCAGGATGTCTAATCAGGGCTTGATTTCCATGTTTACAGTTTTATAAGCTTGCTTTTGAGTGCATGTGCCATAATGTAGTGTAAAATCATGTTTCTAATATGTTATAGATTATAGATTCAGAATCATTCAGCAAAGGTTTGTGTGCAAATTTCCACCTCAGCTTTTCAGTAGTGGGTCAGATGTCAAGAAATGCACACACCAAATACCCACACCAAATCTTCTATCAGTGTTGATTCCAGCCCTGAACACTGGATCCCACTGGATCAGATGCCCATGCTTCATCCAAAAGGCAAAATGTTGCAGCCTCTGAGCCTTTGATATTGTGAAGAAATGTGTCCAGGTGAAAACGTGTGGTTATTTGCATGAGAAAAGGCCAATGATGACACAAGTTCTGTAGGCAGGACATCCATCAGACATCAATGGAGACTTTCCAAATCACATCCACCCTACAAAGAGGACTCTAAAATAATTCCTGCACAATATGGGAAGCTAGACATGCAGCCAAGTTCACTTATTATTTTTTGATATATATATATATATATATATATATATATATATATATATATATATATATATATATATACTTTATTTAGTAGTGTGTTGGGGGCTCTGCTTAAAAAAAACAACAACTAGTGCTGTTGAATAAGAAGATGATATTTTAGTAGGCTATTAAAAGGTTGTCTCTGGGTTAAGAGTTTCAGAATAGGTTTATTAGGGCACTGAATTGTGTTTTGAGTTTTCCAGATAAACTTCATTTAAATAATTAAACAATTAATTCACAAGATTAAAAAAAAGTAATAAAGTATTAAAAAAGTGATGTTGCAAATCTCTCTCTCTCTCTCTCTCTCTCTCTCTCTAAAGGATGAAATAAAAGTAATCAGAATTGTAATTACCCTGTTCGGTCTAGACATTGCACCCAAAGCCATTTTGTCTGGATTAAGTTGGGAGATCAAAGACACTTGCTCGTTGTCTGTTAGGTCAGACACACACACACACCTGGACACAGTCACACTTTGTGGAATTGTGCGGGGGGCGGGGGTAAGAGGGAGGGGCGGGGTTTGGGGGTGACAGGGGTGTGAAAGGTAAAGATATAAAGGTGAATGTTGTGAAGTTCAGATTCACTCCAAGCCAGGGCTCAGTGCGTTTTGGAGAGATCTCAGGGCTCAGTGCGTAAACTGCCCACAGTCATGGCTTTGTTTTTAGACCAGACTTGTGATTATGTTCATAAAAGGAACAAAGAAGGAGAAATGGACTTAATCTTTAACAAATGTGAAGCCCGTTTTACAGGTGAGTACAGACAGGATGGAGCATTGTGGGGTTTTTTTAATAGAAAAACATCACAAAATTTAGACTTGGTCACATTACAGTTTAAACAGAGATATTTAAAAAAAAAAGTAAAAAATAATAAAAATAAATAAATAAATAAATAAATACTATATCTAAAATTTTATAATAATAATGTTTATTATTATTATTATTATTATTATTATTATTATTATTATTATTGGAGTTCCAGCATCAAAACAGCAATTTAAATAAGACTTTTTTGTTTGTTTGTTTTAATTTTTTGTTTTAACTGAGAATAAAAATAGAGATCAAGGGGAAATAAAATAGCCTACAAAAATATACCTTTATTTTAAAACATAAATGAAGAGAGATGAGTATGCTCTATTCGTAAGTTAAATATATTCTTTAACAAAAAATTTTTTTAACCTTTTAATTTAGAAAAACATTCAATCCTTGTGCGTAAAATAAGCGCCACTAAAGATAAGATAAGATAAGATAAGATAAGATAAGATAAGATAAGATAAGATAACCTTTATTATCAATGGGAAATTTCCTGTTTGCAGCAGTGAATAGCAGCAGAAGAGGACGGATCAATATATATATATATATATATATATATATATATATATATATATATATATATATATATATAGATGAAACACTTATTGTACATATCAGGTGGTCATTTATTTATATATATTTATATATAGGTGTGTGTATAGATAAATACTAAATTAGAGGAATTATGAAGTAGATGAAACACACTTCTTGCACATATCAGGTGGTCGTTATTGCAAAAGATAAGACATTAAAAACAATGCAACAACTATTGACAGACATGCAATCTACACTTGGTTTCCTCGATGATTTCCGGTTTATGAAGTCGTGTCTCGTGGCTTTATGTGATGTTTTCAGATGGTGTAAACGATCACGCGCTCTCTTCACCGGAGGCAGACCGGACTGCGCAACCGGAAGCGCAGAGGAAACGGAAAAGGACGATTTTTAGCCGCGCGCAGCTTTCGGAGCTGGAGCGCGCTTTTGTAATCACACCTTACCCCGACATCACCCTGCGGGAGAGGCTCGCTGCCCTCACCCTGCTGCCCGAGAGCAAGATCCAGGTACAAACCACATTCTTTATCATTTACTAACTTATTATTAAAGTATTAATTCAGTGCATTGTTGTTTTTCCCCTGATGCTAATTATATGGACTGACTTAGGGATTTCTGATCTGTTTATTGTCAAGTCACTTGACTATTCTTCATTTAGATATACTGTGATCATTACCTGGAATAAACACCAAGTCAGGTGCAGCCCATAAATGTTTTACAAAGTTTTAAATCCAATGTCAGCAATTTTTTAGTTCATCAATTTTATCAGCAATCACAAAATCCTTTATTATGTTCTAGTTTACCGATCATATTTTATTTTGCATATCTCCTGTACTTTTGTTTTGTCTTGTTCACACCCCCTTTTTTGCCACTTGGACAACAATGGAAATAAGTGTTTACACTTTACTGTGCTATCCATGTATTTTAATGTGCACTCACTTGTATTCTGTATATTATTTTAGTAAATAAACTCCATCATCATTAGTGTCACCTTTTAAAAGGGCATCATTATAAAGAAATCATCATTATTAGTTTATTTTTTAATTTTTGTTCTTTATCTTTACAGAAAAGCCTCACAAAAGTTATCGTATACATTTTCATTTCATATGTGACCCGACATCATCCCCCCCAAAAAAAAAAATTTCTTATGTTCATTTGGTTTTGTGTGCAAAAGTCTTGGGGCATCCAAAGAAGTGCTGTAGAGCAACGATTCCTTCAGAAATAATGAAATAAAGTGTTTCTACATTAAAAAAAAAGACTACAAAGCGAGATCATCCATCCATTATCTGTAGCCGCTTATCCTGTCCTACAGGGTCGCAGGCAAGCTGGAGCCTATCCCAGCTGACTACGGGCGAGAGGCGGGGTACACCCTGGACAAGTCGCCAGATCATCGCAGGGCTGACACATAGACGCAGACAACCATTCACACTCACATTCACACCTACGGTCAATTTAGAGTCACCAGTTAACCTAACCTGCATGTCTTTGGACTGTGGGGGAAACCGGAGCACCTGGAGGAAACCCATGCATGGGGAGAACATGCAAACTCCGCACAGAAAGGCCTACATCGGCTGCTAGGCTCGAACCCAGAACCTTCTTGCTGTGAGGCAACAGTGCTAACCACTACACCACCGTGCCACCCAAAGAGAGATCAGTAAACATTAAATTAAACAAAGGCAATGATTGGTGTGATGACCCTTTACTTAAAAACATTTGTCTCAGGTAAAATTAGTGCGGTTTTATAAGGAAATTATAATCATAATTAAGGTAAGTCACAGTTGATTTTGATTTGCATTTGCTTCTTATTTTTGTGGCAAAACCCAGCAGCCTTCATTATGGTGGTGGTTTTTTTGTTTTGTTTTAAATCATCTGAAAATTGTCTCTTCCATAATATGCTACTTTACTTCCTAACATACAAACATTTAAAATTTTCTGCTGGAAGACTGTTTGGAAATCTAAAATGTTTTCATACTGACTCGATTAATGTAAAAGTCATAAATTAAAAATTTAGAACAATATAACAAAAAGTTTGTACTTTAAAAAGGACAAAGAAAAAGTGCAGTACTGTATATTAGCCATATGACATCACATATGCAACTCACCAGGTTTAAATACCTTTTCTTTCGTTTCTTCCTTCATTATTTCCCCCATACGGATCATAAATCACTCACATAAACACATGAAATGTATGGTTTATTATTATTATTATTATTTTTTGTAAAAGTTGGACCACACACCTGTCCAGCAGTTTATTGAATAAATATAACAGCTATCACTTTATATTGAAATTGCTTTGGATTAATGTCCTGTATGTTATGATTATTTATATAATTTATATTATTTATCAGTGGTTCCAGTCTTATGATTGGTTTTCATGTTTATCCTGAAAATCTTTAAGACGCAACTTGCGTCATGTGAAATACTCCGACTATTTCCTTACTTCAGCATGATCAGCTGATTATTTCAGATTGCTTCTTGTTTGAATTTCCATGTAAAACAGTGACATTACTTTCCTTTATAATTCCTCATACTATGTTTATTTTGAAGATTTATAGAATTACCTTTTCCTTTTCTAGGTGTGGTTTCAGAACCGACGTGCTCGGAGCATCAAGAGTGGCAAACTGACCAGACCCATGAAGAAAAATCCAGTCATGTCTAATTATAACTCCGAAACCATTTTCCCTCATCCCAGTCCCACGCTTACAGTTTCTTCTCCAGCAGGCCAGAACAACAGACCTGAAGTTTACCAACCATCTACCACAAACGACCAGCAGCAGATGTCTAACCTGGATTGGGTGAGGCAAGTGCTGTGCCCCTGGTCGCAGAATCCACCCCAGCCTCCACCTCCAGTCCCGTCTATATCTCCTGACCTCTCTGGAGCGCTCCCTTGGGGAAGCCGGTCCTCGAAACCACCTGGAAGTCATTCAGTCTCAACAGATCAGATGGCAAGACCAATCCTTTCCTTACCCCAGCGCCAGTGGAATGAGTGTGCTGAGACTGGCACCCATACAGCGTCATCTGGAGGCTTCTCAGGGAAACCTCAGTGTAACATTAATCAGAGTGGGTATCCATCTGTTCCCATGGACCAGGTCGTTCCTTCACATTCTGGACAGAGCTGCTGGCAGGGAAGTATGCACAGACAGGGACAAGCTCTTATGCAGTACCCTCAGACTTCCCTTGGAGACATCTCTGACCTGATCTACAGCGCTGCTGTCGTCACCAACCTGGCCGACTTCTGACTACAACTGCCAGAGTTTTTTTTTTTACGAACTGAAAATGATTCATTTCATAATGATTTTTATTATGATATGATTTATGGACCATGCCCTGTCTAAGCTCTGTGTTTAGCTTTCATAATATCAATACCAACGCTATTCAATCTCTATATTTGACTCGAATGTACAATATTTAAAAACACTATTCATGAATATTGAAAAAAAAATAAAGACAGGGATATAAATATCTGCGATCTAATAAGTTCCAGTGTTATCTAATCTTGTTTTGGTTTTATTAAATATTTGTGATTGATGTAATATTTATGATCAAATGTGGTGTGTATTTCTATCTGTTTTTAAGCTATAAAAATAACAGAATATTATTATACTCATATATGAGAGAGAGGCCTATGTAATCTGTCTTTCTGTTATTCTTGTTTTTGCTTTTTATGATTTGCATAAAACTGTACATAACACACTGTCTTGATCCCCCCCCCCCCAATTATTCATTGTTGTACCTTTTTAGGGGCCCAATGACTTGTCTTTGGGGCAGGAACCTCTAAGGTTCTTATTTATACCATTTATATACTGCTTGGGAAAATATATGTACTTTATTTGGCCCTAAAAAGTTACACAGTTAACTTGAGGCCCAATAATGAGCCCTAAGGGGTACATTAGTGTAGATTGTACCTTGGGGGGACAGAAATGGACTCCTACTGTACCCCTATTTCTAACAATGTGGAATTCATGGTTGGTTAAATAAGTTAATTAAACTCTTAATTTGAAGAATTTATTTAAATAAATGTTATAAGCATAGTTTCAAAAACAAAACGCTGTTATGTAAGGAATAAAAGTAATAGCATGTACTGTTATAGGAAAATGAGTGATCATATGGTGTAATGAAGTTAGTGTTGAAACGCTTAAATTTATTCTTTTCCAACATCACATTCACAAGCGCAATTAGCCAATGCTAACAATTTTAGACATTTACTGTCACCTTTAGTGATTTGGAATGTCCTCATAACATCTTGTATCCTTTTGTCATTTATACTATAACAGTAAGAAGCTCCCTCCATCCTTAACACCCCCCCCCCCCCCCCAAAAAAAAATAGTGTCGGAAAATGTAAAGTTTCAGTTTTACTTTCCAAAATGCTAAATAAACATCTCCTTACAGAAAGCTTCACCATGTCAACAGATACATGTTCTTTTTCCTAAATCTTAACCTGGCGGATCCACTGTACAATCCCTCTATAAATTACTATATTGAAAAAAATAACAAATTAGAAGGAGCACATTAAATTAAAAAAAAACAACTTGTGATTTGCAGTCATGAAAATCTGCAAGTATTAATAAGTAACATGTTAATAACAAATCTGCAAATATTAATATGGAAAATGAATGAACACCTTCTGATCAATCGATTTCAAGCATTCAATAGCACTGTGGTATTTAAAAAAAAAACTATAAAACACTATAAAATGCTGATAACAGTATTTTGTTTTTTGTTTTTTTTAACCAAAAAGGTCCGATAATTAAGTGTAAAATTCCAAACAATCAAGCAGCTTAAATGTCATAAAGAAGTTACACTATTTTATATATACAGTGTATATATATATATATATATATATATATATATATATATATATATATATACACACTTTGTGTGTTTCAAAAAATTTGATATAATTTCACAATCTAATATCTTTGCCAATTCTCATTCAACTGACCTCAAATTTTAACAGCATGCGTGGAAACAGGTCAAAATTTTATGTTTAATGTGTTTTTTTTTTTATCTTTTTAGGTATAAAAATGCCATTCACTGGAAAAGAAAAGCCGTTTTGTGTGTTAGAGTGTGCTCGAACAAGTCGAAAATTTGTGAAATTGTTCATGGAATCCACACACACTACCGTTCAAAAGTTTGGGGTCACCCAGACAATTTTGTGTTTTCCATGAAAAGTCACACTTTTATTTACCACCATAAGTTGTAAAATGAATAGAAAATATAGTCAAGACATTTTTCTGGCCATTTTGAGCATTTAATCGACCCCCCAAATGTGATGCTCCAGAAACTCAATCTGCTCAAAGGAAGGTCAGTTTTATAGCTTCTCTAAAGAGCTCAACTGTTTTCAGCTGTGCTAACATGATTGTACAAGGGTTTTCTAATCATCCATTAGCCTTCTGAGGCAATGAGCAAACACATTGTACCATTAGAACACTGGAGTGAGAGTTGCTGGAAATGGGACTCTATACACCTATGGAGATATTGCACCAAAAACCAGACATTTGCAGCTAGAATAGTCATTTAGCACATTAGCAATGTATAGAGTGGATTTCTGATTAGTTTAAAGTGATCTTCATTGAAAAGAACAGTGCTCTTCTTTCAAAAATAAGGACATTTCAAAGTGACCCCAAACTTTTGAACGGTAGTGTACCTTTGAATTTCTCATTCAAATTTTGAGGAATAAATCTTATATTGCTCAACATAAAGCCTGTTCAGTTTAATTTGCCTAGACTATGTAGTTTCTGGGATATTTACATCTCAAATATCAAATTTTTTGAAACACCCAGTGCCTTGCAAAAGTATTCATCCCCCTTGGTGTTTGTCCTGTTTTGTCGCATTACAAGCTGGAATTAAAATGGATTTTTGGAGGGTGAGCACCATTTGATTTACACAACATGCCTACCACTTTAAAGGTGCACAGTGTTTTTTTTTTTAATTATGACACAAACAATAATTGGGTGGCATGGTGGTGTAGTGGTTAGCGCTGTCGCCTCACAGCAAGAAGGTCCGAGTTCGAGCCCCGTGGCCGGCGAGGGCCTTTCTGTGTGGAGTTTGCATGTTCTCCCCGTGTCCGCATGGGTTTCCTCCGGGTGCTCCGGTTTCCCCCACAGTCCAAAGACATGCAGGTTAGGTTAACTGGTGACTCTAAATTGACCGTAGGTGTGAATGTGAGTGTGAATGGTTGTCTGTGTCTATGTGTCAGCCCTGTGATGACCTGGCGACTTGTCCAGGGTGTACCCCGCCTTTCGCCCGTAGTCAGCTGGGATAGGCTCCAGCTTGCCTGCAACCCTGTAGAACAGGATAAAGCGGCTAGAGATAATGAGACAAACAATAATTAAGATGAAAAAACAGAAATCTGGAGTGTGCATAAGTATTCACTCCCTTTCGTATGAAACCCCTAAATAAGAGCTGGTCCAACCAATTCACTTCATAAGTCACATAATTAGGTGACTAAGATCCACCTGTGTGCAATCAAATTGTCACATGATCTGTCACATCCATCCATTATCTGTAGCCGCTTATCCTGTTCCACAGGGTCGCAGGGATCTGTCACATGATGTCTGTATAAATCAACCTGTTCTGGAAGGACCCTGACTCTGCAACACTACTAAGCAAGCAACATGAAAACCAAGGAGCTTCCAAACAGGTCAGAGACAAAGTTGTGGGGAAGTATAGATCAGGGTTGGGTCATAAAAAATATCCCAAACTTTGAATATCCCAGGGAGCTCCATTAAATCCATTATAGCAAAATGGAAAGAATATGGCGCCACTACAAACCTGACAAGAGAAGGCCACCCACCAAAACTCACAAACCAGGCAAGGAGGGCATTAATCAGAGATGCAACAAAGACACCAACGATAACGCTGAGGGAGCTGCAGAGATCCACAGTGGAGATGGGAGTATCTGTCCATAGGACCACTTTAAGCCGTACACTCCACAGAGTGAGGCTTTATAGAAGAGTGGCCAGAAAAAAAGTCATTGCTTAAAAAAAAAAAATCACATTTGGAGTTTGTCCAACAGCATGTGGCAGACTCCCCAAACACATGGAAGAAGATTCTCTGGTCAAATGAGACAAAAATTGAACTTTTTGGCCATCATGGGAAATGCCATGTGTGGCGCAAACCCAACACCCTGAGAACACCATCCCTACAGTGAAGCATGGTGGTGGCAGCATCATGCTGTGGGGATGTTTTTCATCTGCAGGGACAGGAAAGCTGGTCAAGACTGAAGGAAAAATGGATGGCACTAAATACAGGACAATTCTGGAGGAAAACCTGTTTGAGTCAGCTAGAGATTTGAGACTGGGAAGAAAGGTTCATGGTCCAGCAGGACAATGACCCTAAACATACTGCTAAAGCTACACTGGAGGTTTAAAGGGAAACATTTAAATGTCTTGGAATGGCCTAGTCAAAGCCCAGACCTCAATCCAGTTGAGAATCTGTGGCACAACTTGAAGATTGCTGTACACCAACACAACCCATCTAACTTGAAGGAGTTGGAGCAGTTTTGCCTTGAGGAATGGGCAGAAATCCCAGTGGCTAGATGTGCTAACACATACCCCAAGAGACTTGCAGCTGTTAGTTTGTTTTTGTGTCTTATAAATTATTTCCCTTCTTGGAAATACAATAAAGTCATGCTCCAAACAAACAATATCAGACAATAATATGTTAAAAAAACAATTTCTCTGTCCTCTCAGCTTACCAGGAGCTTAGGCTACATGTGGATTTAAGGATCTGGATGGTTTATTAAAGTTGTGGTTATTACAGAGGAGATATGACTACAGACCTCAAACATTGCCTGATCTACTGGACACTGATCACTGCGTATCATAATAATCTCGAGAGTGAAATAATCTTCAAATAAGATAAAATAAAATCCCCTAATCTGGGTGTCAAATCTACAGACTTACTCTGACATACTGTACCTTTGTATGAGTTTGACTCCATGTTTTCCAGATGCAATGAGTACATCCTTTAATCTTGGGTATATCTGATGGATATGCGCTTATTTTGCTACAAGCTGGATAGGAAAATAATATTTATAGCATAGCCAGGCTGACCAGCGCAGGTTCCCAAATTGGGATACATGATAAAGTCCTATAGACTGATCATAAGTAATATTTTTCTTTCCACCTTTTAACAAAACGAACATACATCCCTCCAATATAGGATTTCAAGTTAACATTTTACTAGTGATATTAACTTTAAAAAAAAAAATCTAATCTCAAATCTAATAAAAGGACACAGGAAAAAACAAGCTATAGTGTAGCTATAACTAAAATTCTGGTGCATATAATTTTTAAATAGTCTAATATACAACATGTGTCACTTTATATGGCTCTACACCACTAGTTGTATCGTACTATATTGTATCATATCGGGTGGTGTAGTGGCTAGCACTGTCGCCTCACAGCAAGAAGGTTCTGGGTTTGAGCCCTGTGGCCACTGGGGGCCCTTCTGTGTGGAGTTTGCATGTTCTCCCCGTGTCTGTATGAGTTTCCTCCAGGTGCTCTGGTTTCCCCCACAGTCCACAGATATGCAGGTTAGGCTAATTGCTGGGTTTCAGTCACGTGACTTTCCTTAGCGGTTTTACCGGCAGTGAAATAGCTGGTGGTCTCAACGGCTGCCGTAGTGCAAACAACCAGCGATAACTTATCAGAGTATGCTCGTAATCTAGAAGCCACTGCTCGCTTTAGATATATTCACAAGATTGCTATGTGCAATGGAATCGACCCCTACAGTCTGGGATAGAAGGATTTGTCATACGATCTCGAAAACTACCCTTCAGTCGAGTTCCCCAACATCTTGAACTATCTGCTGTTGCAGACGTCCTTCTACACCGCAACACAGATGAAAGCGTGGAAGAGTATGGAGACTTACAACTTTTTTCTTTGTGGCTGGGTAAAGGACCTAGGTATCAAGTCACTGCCGAATGAATCCTGGATTGTTTTTGCCCGTGTAAGTATGATTTTTTAAGCTTTTCGTTCGCATCTTTACAGCGAAGTGCTGCAAGTTGAAGTGTAAACAAACAACAGTTGGCTTGATTCTCACTTGTTTTGGCTCTTATCTCTCAGGTAAATCATTCACAAAGATCATCAGAAACCCCTTTAAAGACCTGGATCTTAGTTCAACAAGATAGAGAAGTGATCACGGCGCATTGTAACTGTATGGCTGGGTAAGAATTTTGTCGCAACCTTCATGCATATGGACTTTGTGAAGAGTGAGGAGTAAACAAAGAAACAGCTGGGGACTTTAGCGCTTCGTGACAAAAAAGTACCATAAAATAACGACACATAACAAGAAAAGTACTTGGAAAACACTAAGGACATAGCTGAGAAGGAAATACAAACCTTTCCCCAAGTGATCACTGCAAACTCGAGCATGCTTCGACTCGGCTCCCTTCGATTTCAGTCAGAGGTTCAAAAGCCACCTTTCTTGACGTCTTTTTGTGAAATCCCGTGTTCGTTCACCCTTTATTAGTTCATGGGGAACCCTGAAGAAACTTTTATCAGTTTCACGGTTTGATCAATTCGAACAACCTAAAACAACGCAAGCGTAAGGCATTTTTCATGTGAGCAATGTAGCTTCTCCATACAAACGCTCTGTCAACTGAGCTTTGGTAGACCACCAGCTAAAGTTTTGAATAACTAATGAGGCAGATGCGATGTCACATGAAACCCAGCAATTGGTGGCTCTAAATTGATCTTAGGTGTGAATGGTTGTTTGTCTCTATGTGTCAGCCCTGCGATGATCTGGCGACTTGTCCAGGGTGTACCCCACCTCTCGCCCATAGTCAGCTGGGATAGGCTCCAGCTTGCCCGCAACCCTGCACAGGATAAGCGGTTACGGATAATGGATGGACCACAATGGAAATAAGTGTTTTATACTTTGTTGTGCTATCCTTGGTTTTAGTTTCATGTATTTAGTTCAACTGTACATTAGTATATTGTCCTACTTGCATGTATCCATCCATCCATACATACATACATTATCTGTAGCCGCTTATCCTGTCCTACAGGGTCGCAGGCAAGCTGGAGCCTATCCCAGCTGACTATGGGCGAGAGGCAGGATACACCCTGGACAAGTCGCCAAATCATTACAGGGCTGACACATACAGACAAACAACCACTCACATTCACACCTACAGTCAGTTGAGAGCCATCAATTAGCCTAACCTGCATGTCTTTGGACTGTAGGGGAAACTGGAGCACCCGGAGGAAACCCACGCAGACACGGGAAGAACATGCAAAATCCGCACAGTAAGGCCTTCATCGGCTGCTAGGCTTGAACCCAGGACCTTCTGGCTGTGAGGTGACAGTGCTAACCACTACACCACCGTGCTGCCCCCTTAATAAATTGATCTAATATAATATCCATCCATTATCTGTAGCCGCTTATCCTGTTCTACAGGGTCACAGGCAAGCTGGATCCTATCCCAGCTGACTATGGGCGAAAGGCGGGGTACACCCTGGACAAGTCGCCAGATCATTACAGGGCTGATACATAGAGACAAACAACCATTCACACTCACATTCACACCTATGGTCAATTTAGAGCCACCAATTAGCCTAACCTGCATGTCTTTGGACTGTAGCGGAAGCCGGAGCACCCAGAGGAAACCCATGCAGACACCGGGAGAACATGCAAACTCTACACAGAAAGGCCTTCATCGGCTGCTCGGCTCGAACCCAGGGCCTTCTGGCTGTGAGGTGACAGTGCTAACCACTACACCACCGTGCCACCTCCTTAATAAATTGATCTAATATAATATCCATCCATTATCTGTAGCCGCTTATCGTGTTCTACAGGGTCGCAAGCAAGCTGGATCCTATTCCAGCTGACTATGGGCAAGAGGCGGGACACACCCTGGACAAGTCGCCAAATCATTACAGGGCTGACACATACAGACAAACAACCACTCACGTTCACACCTACAGTCAGTTGAGAGCCACCAATTAGCCTAACCTGCATGTCTTTGGACTGTAGGGGAAACCGGAGCACCCGGAAGAAACCCATGCAGACACCGGGAGAACATGCAAAATCCGCACAGTAAGGCCTTCATCGGCTGCTAGGCTCGAACCCAGGGCCTTCTGGCTGTGAGGTGACAGTGCTAACCACTACACCACCGTGCCACCCCCTTAATAAATTAATCTAATCTATGTTATTTTAATACAACTTTTAAATTAAAATTTATGTGCTCATATGGCAGGGATGCATTTGGGATTAAATGAGACAAAAGCGTGTCTTTTATTCCAATTAAATAGCACCACTATACGCTAAGCTGACCTGAGATCAGTTTATCACTAACTCTTATAACGTCACTGCCTCAAATTCACCCGTCTGTCACTGATCTCAGATCAGCCTGGAGCGGACTCATATCCATTAACCCGTTTAAACAGCGGCACGAGATCAGTTTGTCGCTTTCGTCTTACACAGCATTGGCTGTAATTCCGCAGTCTGACACTGATCTCAGATCAGTTTTCGACTTGAGGGTCGTGCCCTTTGGTACTGCGTTCTGAACTGAAAACAAAGATGGCGGCGGTGTGTGTGTTACGGAACTGGGGGATATTGTCTACTATTCACAAGTTTAGTAAAAAACACACACTGCGGCTACTCAGTGTGGAACTCAACAACAGACATGAAGTGAACAGACGCCGTCTGCAATGTTCCTCATGTGGGCTCCTGAATATACAACAAAAACGGTTCATGTCGTCCCGGTAAGCAGTTGCTCCGTCTTTAGCTAACTATGCTAAGTCAGCGTTAAACAAGCCTACTACCATACTAAAGAGTATGTAGTATGCTAAACAGTACAGCTGGAAGAATACTGCTTTGGCGTACTATTTAGTACGTTAGTACGCGATATTGGACGTTTATATAGTTAAATGGATATTTAGGACGATACATATCCTGCTAAAGACTTTTGTGGGCTGATAATTGTTAATAACACTCCCAGGTTGCTTTGTAACTTGAATTAGTTGTTGAAATGTTTAGATATAGCAAGTTATTATTTGACATGTGACTATGCTAACACGATAGCTAAACAAGGCGTGCATGGTTGTGTAATCGTGTAGCTAAGCTAAGCTAGCCGTTATGTTAGACTTGCAGTCTGACAGTGGGACACATCATGCTAAGCTAGTGTACATAATCCAGTGTAGCTAGAGTATGATAAAGCAAGAATGCTATAATTATAGATAGACCAGCTATGTTGTATGGTTTGGAGACAGTGGCACTGATTTTAAAAAAAAAATACTGGAGGTAGCAGAGCTGAAGATGTTGGGAGTCAGGAAGTTGGAGAAGATTAGAGGGACAGGACATGTACTGTAGGACAGCTTGGAGACAAAGTGATAGAGGTGAGATTGAGATGGTTTGGACAGGTACAGAGAAGAGATCCAGGGTATATTGGGAAAAGAATGCTGGAGATGGAGTCGCCAGGTAGAAGGAGAAAGAGGAAGACCAAAGATGAGATTTCTGGATGTGGTGAAGGAGGACATGAGGACGGATGGTGCGACAGAAAAAGATGCGGAGGAGATGGAAGGACATTATCGGCCGTGGTGACCCTCTAACAGGAACGAAAGAAAGAAAGCACAACTTCATTCATCACACACTTGTGAAATTCCTCTCTGCATTTAACCCATCTGAAGCAATGAGCGCGCACACATACCCAGTGGGCAGCCATGCTAACGGCGCCCGGGGAGCAGTTGGGAGTTAGGTGCCTCGCTCAAGGGCACCTCAGCCCGAGGCCGTCCCATATTAACCTAAGATAGTCATGTTGTCACCCAAATGAGGATGGGTTCCCTTTTGAGTCTGGTTCCTCTTGAGCAGGGCTCTAAATTAACTTTTTTTCTTTGTGTCCCCCAGTGGTCCCGAATTCTGTGTTGTATTGTCCCGAATGGAAGCAATAGTGTCCCCATTTTTTTTCCTCTCTGAAATAACCAGTGGTTAATATTATCATATGAAGTTACTATTATATTTGTAACTATGCGATTTTGAACCCTTTATATCATTTTTACAATAAGTCACAAGACACAAACGACACATGTCCTATACATCATCTACTTCAAAATTACAGTTATTGCATTTTCAGTTTATTAAACTTTGGCGATCTCACTGTATGTATAGATACCCGTTTATTTAAAGGGGCCAACTAGCTCATTCAGAAAATGTTTCAACTCCCTACATCTGCAGTACACTTTAGCTGAAAATAAGACCCCTTTTATGTTCATTTCATCTACTTATACCTTGAATATCTGTTGGCACTTATAAGGCCAACTTATAATTTTCACCATTACCGTTATCCATTTTTATGAACTTTCCGTTTTCCATTACCGTTATCCATTTTTATGAACTTTCCGTTATCCATTTTATGAACTTTCGCTGCCGAAACGTGGGTGCAAATGTTAGCAACATCAACATAGTGCCAGTAGGTCCGAGCCTAGTTGTGCTGCTGACTGACTAAACTTTCTGAACTAGAAAGACACCAAGAAAACTCACTTATTCTGTTGAACGGTATCTTCCGTCAATATCATCCACATCATTCCTATTGTATTTTATAACGTGTCTAACAGTGTTCATTAAGTTCATTCAGTTGCTAGCGTTGCCTGCAGACCAGGCGATGACACTTTGGATCCTGAAGGTCCCGGAGACGTTATGTCTGGGCTTTCAGTTTCTTCCCCGCGGTCGGTCCGCTTCAACCACTTTTGTTCTGGCAAGAGTCGGCGCAGCGTGTGTGGTAGCAATTCCATTCCAAGTCCATATAATGCGGACACTGGCCGAAGATTCTAGAACAGAATGCGCTGCTCTGTAGCCTACGGATGCAGGTGCATCGAAAGTGTAGCTACTATGTATTTTTCGCTGTTAACGTTTTAAAATTAAAATTGACAAATTAGGTGAATGTCTACGTATGTGTTACGGCTTTGTAAATAATATTAATGTAGAACTTTTTTCTAGATCTATTTTTTTTCCATTGTCCCGGGATTGTCCCAGATATGATAATTTTGTGTCCCGATGACATTTTTTATGGTCCCCGGGACGTCGGGACACCGTTAGTTTCGAGCGCTGCTCTTGAGGTTTCTTCCTCGTGTCTTCTGAGGGAGTTTTTGCTTGCCACAGCCTTGCTCATTGGGGATAGATTAGGGATAAAATTAGCTCATGTTTTAAAGTGCATATTCTGGACCAATTTGTGTCAGATAACGGAATCCAGGGACACATGTCCGCCCGGGGGCATTTTGAGTTATTGACAGATTCAGAAAGTACAGTTTCTAAGCTTTCCAATGATGCCTTCCATGTGGAGATCTGACAATATTTGAAGAATGTGTGGCCTTTTGAAAGTGCATACCTCTTAAAACAGAAAAGGGAGAAAATCGCCCTCAAAGTTTTCCATCTCAGCTACTCTGGGTGTAGGGCGGGCACATAATGGTGCTTATCTGCATGACATTAAGGAAAGCCCTACCCCCTACTAGCTAGTACGATGCTACTTTCATGTAAACAAAGATCACCACGTCAATTTTCCTTCCATGCAAAGTATGCCCAACACAATTATGAAGTACAAGTCCTAAAGTATACTTTAACGTTTTGTGGTTGAAAAATTATTCACACCGTAAGAAAGAAAGATAGCACAATGATGACACAACTAACACAACACTAGTTTCATGTAACCAAACCACAACACTCTCCGTTACATGCAAAAATAACCCCGCAGCCTTAGATTAATAAACTTACCCCATCAGAAAGAGAAACGTTGCCTTGCACACACCAATGCCTCCGATGGAATGTAGTCCTAGAACACTTCCTTTTGGTTGCGGTTTTTTTTTGCTAGAAATGGTTATCTCCGATGTAAATACCGTGTGTCTGTTTGCTTCGCGGTGTTTCAGCTCCTCTGCGCTCTGTTTAGCTTGCTCATTCCATAGTGAAATTACATGCCTGTATGTAGCTTAAGTAGCCACGAGCTCAGCTCGTATCATACAGCTGATTCTCGAAAAAAAACCCAAAAGACTTAAATCATCATGTGAATGGCCCATATGGTAATTTACCCACACCCCCCCAGCAGGCTACAGTCCTGACAAAAACGAGACAATTTGCAACAAAAAAATGTATGCTTTTCCAACAAAACAATCTATTATCTGAAATACTGATTGCATTCTTCAAGATCTCAACTTGCACATGATGGAAAAAAACGAAAATCACAAATTTCGAAAAAAAAATGCTTCTTTTGCGATTATCTCGGATTCGTTTCGGCCGACATGCGTCCCTGGATTCGGTGAGGTGTCACATTTTGTTTTTTTTTTAAATATATATATGAAAGTATGTCCCTTTACATACTCATCCAGAAGGGTAATTTTGCACAAGGCCATCTGTCTACAGCAGAAAAAAATAAAACACGTCTGGAAAAATCCCAAGGGAGTCTGGAGCCAGATTCGTAACGTTACCTGCGGAAGCGCCAGCAGGCTGCGCGAGCTTGCACGGTTTCAGTGCACAGCCTGCGTAGACCAAGTGCTCCCATTTCTCTCTCATTGTCCAGGCTTTTGGAAAACGATGAGTACTAATCCCATCAAGATTGGTGTTGCTACACCCTCCTACGATACATCTGTTAACCATTTTAATAATTACGTGATAACGTTGAAGAAATTTGCAGAAAACCACCAGGTCGTTTTCTCATAAACAAACCAGTGCTGACGTAGGATTCAGAAGGAGGCGTCCCGCACGCGACGTCACGAAAATCAATGTTTCCCGGGAAATCCAAATGCCAAGTTTTTTCAGAGGCGGACCAATTCGCCTCAAATGGCTTGATTTCAACTGAATTTTTCTGGTATTGCGCAAGGTAAAAAAAATTGCGCAAAATGTGACAGATATTTGACCAAAGTTTAATATAAAATAGGAGAATTACATTGATCTTGCTCCTGAATTTACCCGTGATATGCACTTTAAGTCATTCAAATTCTGCAAAGCTGCTTTGCGACGATGTTTATTGTTAAAAGCACTATACAAATAAACTTGACTTGAGATAGCTGTGCATCCAAGGGTTCTTGGTCGCTCTGTGTGTGTGTGTGGCTGGATGCTCCACCCTCTCCATTTTAAAACTTGGCTTGATCACGTTCATCATACTTTCATGTAGAAACTCATCCTTGGCTGCATATTGCCAAGTAATCCTCTTAATTTATTTTATTTCCTCAGGGAAGATTAGATTATTATGGGGCAATTCCACGGGTAACTGACGCAACATTCAGAGGGTTTAAAATTAAACTGTGTGGCTATTATAGAAAGAGCAAACTCAAACAAATATGGAATGACTTAAGGCCCAAAGGCCATCTTGGACAACACAGAGTTTTTCCCAGATGTGAATAATTTATTTAGTGGCATGCAGATAACATTGGTAACTGATGCAACTTGGAGAATTCGGCAACTGTGAACACAAGTACAAACGCCAATTTCTGTGAAACTTGTTGCAATTGTATTAACATTTTTTCCAACTTTGCTTTTAACATGCCATAGTATACCGTACAAGGAAAGAAATAAACTATGAAAAATGTTTAGAACTGAAGGTTTAGATCATAGAATGTACATTAACTGACGCAACACTTTCCAAATTTTACATATGATTTGATGTACACAGAGAGAGAGAGAGAGAGAGATGAAATGTGGTAATTTTCTCTTTCTTAGTCATAATATCAATCAGTGACCAAAGCTACTTGTAAGCTCTAAAAGGCCCCAAAGCTGTGATACTCACTCATACCCCTTTTCCATCAAATCAGTTCCAGGGCTGGTTCGGGGCTCGTGCTGGTTCACAACTCGTTCAACTTGCAAGCCAGCTGAGAACCAGTTTGCTTTTCCATAGCTCGCGGTGCTAAGGGAAACCACGTCATTACGTCGCTGTATACGTCAGTTACGTCATTGTATACGTCAGTTACGTCGCTACGTTTGCATAAACCTTGGCGCGAATATCGAAGCAAAAACAACACAGAAGAAGCAGCAGCAGCAACAACAACAACAATAATAATAATAATGGATGACTTCGCGTTTGTACAGTTGCTGCTTCTCGTCGCTTAAAAATGGCGATCTTTTGCGGTCTTGTTATTGTTGTTGGTCTTAACAACTCCGCCCCCGCCCCCCCCCCCCCCCCCCCCCGTTACGTAAGCGGTTCTTTCCTCTAGCCCAGCAGAGAGTTGGTGCTAGCCTGGAACCATTTTTTCTGGCCCCAGAGCCAGTTCTTTGTCAGTGGAAACAGAAAACCCGGTTCCTTACCTATGATTATGATGGTTCACTAGGGATCCCGTTCAAGTTACAGCGATTTTATCTATTTCCATTGATCAAACCCAGGACATTGCTCATTTCAGTTCAATTCACAGGTCTATGGGTTTAGCAATAGCACTCTCAAAGCACCTTTGAGTTAAGTCAATTTTATTAGCGTAGCCCTTATAACATTTGTCGAAAAACAGCTTTACAGAAAAATATGAATTTATCCTCATGAGCAAGCCTGAGGTAATGGTGGGAAGGGAAAAACTCCCTGAAACCACATGAAGAAACAACCTTCAGAGGAACCAGACTCAAAGGGAACCCATCCTCATTTGCGTGATAATGGATAGCATTTAGAAATAACTCACTCCTATAACTGTGTTCTGTGTGGTCAGAAAGTCCAATTGTGGAACCATAGTGCCATCAGTTCGTGCCGTGTCTTGGACTGGCAACACTACAAGTTTAACACTAACTGATCATCATTCATGTCCTTGCTTGTCATCAGGAAGGTTAAGAAATTGTCGATCATGGTTATAGAAGGAATGTTAAAAAGGGACTGAAGGCAATTTTTTTTAATTATCAAAATTCTCTATCTCATTTTATAAAATGTAGGAACGCATTTCTGACAGCTATTTTGTCGCTGCTATAGCAAGTTATGAGTGTTTGAAATATGCTCTGTAATATATCAGTCCATATGTCAAAGCGATGGCTGTAAACGAGATTCGCTGAGACCTGTGCGAGACGTCGTAGGACGGAAGTAAAACGTACAGCGGAAATCAACGTGACCAACATCTGCCAACGTTGTCAAAAGACGCGCGCGCCCTCCTTCAAATGCTGATGTAATAAAGCCGGAAGTTTTCCCTGTGTCCGAAATCGCTCCGTACTCATTATATAGGGCGCTATATAGTGGGGACGCCATTTTGCAGTGCTGTCCGAAACCTTAGTGAGGATTATGTGGGAAATGCGCTCAGTATAATATGTATTTATCACAAAAATACATGCATGTATTTATTATTTTGAAAACCCACCAGCCGCCTGATTTGGCACGTTTTAATTGTGTGACAGTAATGACGTCAATACCAGCGCGATGGAGTAGTCCTTATCCTGTCATCTTTCCAACTCTTCTCTACTCCACGTTGGTTGGAAGTCGTATGGAATAATCTCCATGTCATGTACGCAAGGGAGGCGGATGTACAGTATGAGCAGAAGTATACAGTTTAATAAAGTGCAGAATATATATACAGTGAGAATATATACACAGGCAAACAATCCAAAACGAGAATACAGGCAAAAGAGTCGGTCAAGGCGCAAACAGTACATCAAAGGCTAAGCGAGGACAAGAACAAGAAACAGGCACAAGAATCGTGAAACAGGAACTCAAGACAATGGGTAGAAAGGCTCGGTAATGCGTACATGCGATGCAAATGCATCGGTACAGTCCTTAAATAGGCAAACACACAGTTCCTTAATTGAGCTCAGATGCGCCTTGTTCACGGCGCGTGTGCAGCCCCAGGCGTGCCTTCAGGTGCACGCGCCACAGCGTGCAGGACTGATACTCCATCACTGATGAAGCTGGCAAATTAATCTAAATTGGAATGATATGGCGATCTGGCCACTGTGTAAACAGTTTTCAAACTGTCAGCGCAGATAGGTCACGTTTGAAGTCTCGCACAAGTCTCGTGAAGATCACACAGATAAGCGACGCCTGCCGTGGACCAAACGAACTACATTCAACATGGCTAAAAACCGAAAAGGCCGATAAGTGTAATGTAATATGCCAATACGAGTCATGATATAAGGTTAATAAAACCGAAAACGTAATTGAATAACACGTTAATTAAGAAATAAAGCAAGTTTAAATATTACTTCAGTTCCCCTTTAAGGAATACGTCGTAGGAGATGTCAAACCAGGCGAGGAAATACAAATTGTGTAGTCTGAGCCTAGCATTAGGGAAAACTCATTGTCTTCCTTGCAACCAAATACAGTGATTTTTATTTCTTGATTTTATTTTTGTAAAACATTCAGTGGTCAGTTGACAAAGAATAATTTGGATTCAGACCTTGGGATTTGAGTCGTAGAAAGCAAAAACAAAGGTCTACAGTGGGTCTTGTAGTAGTAGTAATAATAAATAAGGGCGGCATGGTGGTGTAGTGGTTAGCGCTGTCGCCTCACAGCAAGAAGGTCCGGGTTCGAGCCCCATGGCCGGCGAGGGCCTTTCTGTGCGGAGTTTGCATGTTCTCCCCGTGTCCGCGTGGGTTTCCTCCGGGTGCTCCGGTTTCCCCTACAGTCCAAAGACATGCAGGTTAGGTTAACTGGTGACTCTAAATTGACCGTAGGTGTGAATGTGAGTGTGAATGGTTGTCTGTGTCTATCACTACGTTCAGACTGCAACCTGAAACGACCCATATCCGATTTGTTATGAAATCCAATTTTTTTGTTATGCCGTTCACATTACCAATTATATGAGACTTGTATGCGATCTCCAATATGAACGGAAAACGACCCAAAAGTGTCCCGCATGCGCAAATTGACACGTAATAAGCACATCTACGTAATACGTAAACAAAAAAAAAGCGCACTCTTCAAGTTTAATGATTTCTTTTTTTGTTTGTTTGTTTAATTATCTGGTTAGTGTTAAAGTGTGAGGTCTCGTGTGTGTTTTTGTTTCTGAACTGAAATGAAAACGTGTAGCCTGGTAGCGAGGGTTGACTCCTAAATGTCTCTCTAATTTCTATATAAGTGCACTACATGTTACTAGGAAGTAATGGATTTTTAAACTCTATATAGTGCACTCGAGCTTCAGTAGGCAGTCATTTGGGATACAGCCGCTGTATTACCAAACTCTTAATTCAGGCTTAATAATTTGCACATATTTATTTCGTCATATTAATAAACTTTTTCTACATTTTTATAAATATTTATTTAGATTGTTTATAGCCAGCTGAATTCTGCAACTTCTCTCAGCGCTGGCTCAAGGTGCATAAACACCAGTGCAGTTTGCTATGGAGATGAGGCGAGACCTGGCGATGTGGTTTTTGTGGCGGTGGCGGAACTCGCACAATAATCTGATTAATGTGGGCAGCAGACTAATGAGACCGAAGGTGTCAAATTACTGGAAATTTCCAGAACAATCTTATAATCTTGTAATACAGGATGGTTTAAGTTATAAATCAGTTATAGAAACTGTTTTATTTAATCAGGCTAACAGATCAACATCCAGGTCCCTACCAAATCCACCATTAGCTTGATCAATTCTATAAAAGTCTATTTAAATTCTGAAAACTGTACAAATGTTATTGTTTTCCACCAAAGAGGCGGGATTAGCCAACGCAGAATAGTGACGTTTGTCTCTTGTTGATGACGTGTTGGTCGCATGAATGCTACCTGTCCGGTCAGACTGCAGTTGCATGTGAAAATAACGGATATGCATCGGAATTAGGACCACATATCCAAGCGGCCTGGGTCGCATGTGAAAAAATCGGATCTGTGTCATTCAGATTGTCAATAACAAATCGGATACAGGTCGCATATGGGCAAAAAAATCGGATATGGGTCGTTTCAGGGTGCAGTCTGAACGTAGTGTATGTGTCAGCCCTGTGATGACCTGGCGACTTGTCCAGGGTGTACCCCGCCTTTCGCCCGTAGTCAGCTGGGATAGGCTCCAGCTTGCCTGTGACCCTGTAGAAGGATAAAGCGGCTAGAGATGATGAGATGAGATAATAAATAAATAATACAGAGCTTGTGTCCACAGATTAAATACATCTTTAATCCTTATATTAGTACTGAAGTGTGGTGTTTTGATTCAGATTATTAGGCTGACACTGCGGTGTGTTTCCTCATGATCCAGAGGTTATATTTTGAGCTTGTGTATTTTTGTCCCATGTTTTTCTTCTCACTCTTTTTTTTTTTTCTTTCTTCAAAATGTGTACGAGATATTCTATGAATAATACTTGCTTGTATAACATGTCACCTCTATGTGCATCTCTAACATGTCTTTGTGTTTGCGTCTCTCTTGTACATTTTGGTCAGTAACAGGGCAGAAGGGAAGGTGCTAGAGACAGTGGGAGTGTTTGAAGCCCCAAAGCAGCATGGCAAATATGAAACGGGACAGGTAAGGGTTTACACACACATCCGTTCTCAGTAAGATACCATCAGAAACACTACGTGTTCAGAAAAATCGTGAATGCCATAATTGATTAGTTGGTCTATTTTATGGAGCACGCTATGGCGCACCCTACCTCGTTTCACACCACAAGTACCGAATCTGTCTGAATCGATTAACTTGTAAGCAGGTAAGCTATTTATTAAATACTACAGTTTTCATATTATATAGTGTGTCTCAAGTTATACTGCTCTCAGTTCACATCGAAGGCTTTGGGAGTCGATTCCCTGATTCCAGGTGCTGAAAACTAATGGCCCTTTTCCACTACCCTTTTTCAGCTCGCTTCAGCTCACTTCAGCCCGACACGGCTCGCGTTTCGACTACCAAAAAAACAGCACGACTCAGCTCGCTTCAGCCCTGCTCAGCCCCTAAAACTCGCACCGTTTTGGAGTAGGGCTGAAGCGAGCCAAACCGTGCCGAGTGAGGCTGGGGGCGTGAGAAGACACTCCCCTGTGCACTGATTGGTGAGGAGGAGTGTCCTCACATGCCCACACACGCCCCGCGAGCACGCTGGGATCTGTAAACACCGCAAACCCGGAAGAAGGAGAATTACGAGAATTATGAAGCCTTATGCGCCTCGCCTCATCTATACGCTCTTGCCAGTATCTGTTGGCGTTGTCGGTGACAATAAGCCACAGCACCAAGACCAGCAACACTAACGACTCCATGTCCTCCATGTTTATTGTTTACTCTCCGGGTTGTAAGACTACCGCTTAAAAGCTCACTGATGTCACTGTTTGCGCTGCTTAACGACATCACGTGACGTCCACCCACTTTCGCTAACTCCACCCAATGTGTCCACCCACTTCCAGCCAGCACGGTTCAGCGTGGTTGTAGTCGAAATGCAACTCCAACAGCCCCACTCAGCCCGACTCAGCACGGCATGGCTCAGCCCGACTCAGCCGCGTTTGTAGTGGAAAAGCGGCATAAGAGTCAACCCTAAAGTCGATTCCACACACAAATGATTCATTTTGTGCAAATATGGCAATCAAAATAAATTTAGCATCCAAGTATTTCGGTTAGTCAGACAGCTGGTAGATAAAGGCCTTTATTTTTTTCGCAGTCCAAATCCTGCGCTCTGATTGGCTAGCGAGCGGGTCCGTATCGTAGGATACGGACCCTGGATACGGACCTCTGGCGACTCGCTCGTTCACAACAACAAACATAGTAGCATTTTTTTTGTCAATATTTATCTTTTTTTTTTTTTAAATAAGATTTACTTATGAGTGATTCCACGCTTATGGGTACTGAAATGGGGACATGAACTTATTCACCTAAAACCATTTCTTTTTTTACCATCAGGTCACAAAACATGCAATCTTTAATGAATGATATGTTAAAAGATAACTTTAATTTTCTGAGATGTAATAAAAACATATTTATATGCCAAAGTTAAGCCTATGAGTTCCAAAATGATGTCTGTTACATTACTTCTGTTACGATTGTCCATCTCGCGTCTGTTACAAATTAATTACAATCTAGCTCTATACCATGTTAATCTTATTGAAAGAATGTGTATGTTTATTCTACTACACATGTTTATTAATTATATTTGCTAAAACATCACCTTCCTATGTTTCAAAAAGTAATTCTACATTGTTAAAATTGAGAATATATATATCCACAACACTTCTGTTACGTTCTGACTTTGGCATATAAATATGTTTTTATTACATCTCAGAAAATTAAAGTTATCTTTTAACATATCATTCATTAAAGATTACATGTTTTGTGACCTGATGGTAAAAAAAAGAAATGGTTTTAGGTGAATTTTTAAAAATAAGTTCATGTCCCCATTTCAGTACCCATAAGCGTGGAATCACTCTTATAAGATTATCAAAAATCATAAATTTTTGCCAGCATTTCTCAGGAGAATAGCATTAATTTTACAGCATGGATAGCGATAACGACAGTGTTCACAGTGAAAGCGAGTTTTACTGCCCTGAGGAAGAAGAAATAAAAGAAAACATTTCAGGAGAAAGCTAAAAACCTGTAACTTGCTAATGCCGAGCAAAAACATGGCTGAATGACTCCTATTTGTATAAATAGGAGACTACATAGGCGGCAAAACGTAGTTTTTTTCCTGCCATGGAAGTGCACTTGTATACCGAGGAGGAAGCCATTTGCATTACAGCCGTGAATGAGGATTCAAAACAGCATTAATTTTACATCATGGATCGCGATAACAGTGTTCACAGCGAAAGCGAGTTTTACTACCCTGAGGAAGACAAACTATAAGAAAACATTTCAGGAGAAAGCTAAAACCCTGTAACTTGCTAACGCCGAGCAAAAACATGGCTGAATCCTGAATGACTCAGTTTTGTATAAATAGGGGACTACATAGGTGGCAAAACGTAGTTTTTTTTCCTGCCATGGAAGTGCACTTGTATACCGAGGAGGAAGCCATTTGCATTACAGCCGTGAATGAGGATTCAAAATGGTGGCTCGCCTCGGCTCGGTTTTCCCTTTCGGGCGCTCTCGTTTTCTGTTAGAATTTGGTAAAGAAAAAAATAAATATATTATTTACCAGCTTAAGGTTGATCTGTATGGTGAAATACCGCGACCTCGGTCTTGAATACTGACCTCGGCCCAGAGGGGCTCGCTCAGTACTTTCAAGACCTCGGTCACGGTATTTCACCATACGGACCTCCCAGCTGGTAAATAATATATATTTATTTATTTTGAATTCGACTCAATCAGGGCTTTGAAATCTTGGGAAGACCCTCACGTAATGGCTTGTTGGTCATTGGAAGTATAGGTGTAAATAAGTGTGCAGGAGCAGTAAGAATGTACAGGATCCCATAATCTTATGAGGTTGTGTGTCTGATTTAAAACGTGATTGATGAACATAAGTATTTGATGATATTCTGGTTGCTTGATATCAGTAATAATTATAATTCTGGGCAGAAATATTTTTATAATAATCCAAGCAATTGGTGACTAAGCATTAGATTAATTGATTTTCAAAATAATTAGTCAGTCGGAGCCTTAGTTTTGATAAAGGTTGTGCGTTTTCGTTCCAGTTGTTCCTGCACAGTGTGTTTGGCTACAGAGGCATCGTCTTGTTCCCCTGGCACGCCCGACTTTACGACCGTGACATCACACCTCCAGCATCCGACAGGTGAACACCAGTCCTCATCAGTTTTGAGTAAAATGTCTCTCACACTCCCTGTACATGTTGGATTTGTTCTTTGAGGGAATTTTTTCCTGTAATCAAATTCATAGGTTTATATTACAATTAGGAGTGCAGATGCAAACTTTAAATCTGATTAATTGTTGGGTTTTTTTTCACTTAAACTATTCAACAATTTTTGAGACATTTGGGAATTCAGGAACATCTCTAAAGGTGCAAATATAATTCACTTCGCTATACCTTACCATGTGTACATGCGCAGCTTCTGTGATCGTTGTTTGTATGCATGCTTGCGTAACTTACGCGAGTCTGGAGGATTAAAAGTGGCGTCCATTCAATGGCACATGAGAGTCAAAACATCCCTGTCCTTCTGCTTTCCCAGACAAGCTGTAATGTTTAACGATTTCATGGACGGTACTGTTAAACAGACTGACGAGCTCCGTTTCTCTTTAGAACTTTCAGCTGTCAGCGAGATTGTGATAGCGAAGCCCAGCCAGACAATGATAAGCTTAGTGATGTTTCAAGAGGCATTTATTTATGTTCAGCCGTCATCTTTAATTTGAACACAAATATACTTCCTTTCCTTCACAAACACCGTAAGAGCTGCAGATGGATAAATAAAATGAAATTAGCTTTTACAGGCATAAACATTTCCATAATGCCAGTTAACCACACGTGGACATTTATCAAATATTCATCATATAAATCGGTCAAAGCCCATGAAAAGCTAGAAAACCAGCATTAACACGACATTACAGCTTATCCATATAGCACCCTTTCACATAAGCTAACATTAGCATGGCTAATACAACGACGATATATGTAAACACCCTTTCGGCGGTTAATTAGGATAACATGTCACAGCAAACAGTCATAAAACAAGTTGAAACACACAATACTTTGTTCCCATTTCCAGCTCGGCGCTTAATTATCCGTAATGAAACTTTACATTGCATGGCAATGTCTTCAAAACACCTTTTCCTTCCGTACACTCTTCAATTAGCTGGCTGCCTTTTTTTTTTTAAAGATTTTTTTTGGGCTTTTTCCACCTTTATTGGATAGGACAGTGTAGAGACAGGAAATGAGCGGGAGAGAGACAGGGAGGAATTGGGAAATGACCTCGGGTTGGAATCGAACCCGGGTCCCCGGATTTATGGTATGGCGGGGCAAAGACGGGTTTTTAATTTGGGCACCATGGCGAGTGTAGCGAGCCAAAAAATTTTTTTTTTACTATTTTCGCGCATAGCGTGCCGAAAATTTTTGACGTATCTTTAGTAATTTTTTTAACCAATTATAAATATATCGAGCAATAAAAATAATAGAAATTACATAATCATGTGCAAGTATAAAGTAGTGCTGTATCTAAAAAGTCAAAAGTTTTCTCCAACATTCTGAATAAATAAAGATAAAAATAGTTCATGAATTTTTTTTATATGCATGAAAAATGGGAAACAATATGTAATATCAATCTATTTGCACAAGAGTATGGGCAGCAGAGAACTTTAAAATCTCAAACAGTGAAACAATAATCTAGAACAATCAATATATCAAAAATATGACATATATATCTGTCTAAATTAAGCTATTGATGCGTATTGAAAAAGCTAGAATATGTCAATTCAACAATATATCATCTCATCTCATCATCTCTAGCCGCTTTATCCTGTTCTACAGGGTCGCAGGCAAGCTGGAGCCTATCCCAGCTGACTACGGGCGAAAGGCGGGGTACACCCTGGACAAGTCGCCAGGTCATCACAGGGCTGACACATAGACACAGACAACCATTCACACTCACATTCACACCTACGGTCGATTTAGAGTCACCAGTTAACCTAACCTGCATGTCTTTGGACTGTGGGGGAAACCGGAGCACCCGGAGGAAACCCACGCGGACACGGGGAGAACATGCAAACTCCACACAGAAAGGCCCTCGCCAGCCACGGGGCTCGAACCCGGACCTTCTTGCTGTGAGGCGACAGCGCTAACCACTACACCACCGTGCCGCCCAACAATATATCAATTAAAATAAAACAAGATATCAATATATAATATAACCACATAATAGTTTGTAGTATGTCTTTACATATATTAATAATAGGTCCAGTAGTATAATTAGTATAACAGTCATTCAACAACACAATTAAAGTTGTTACTCTTAGAATTAAATCATTTTCTACAGAGAAATTTGTGTGCAAGATATATTCTAGCAACAAATACCATAAAACTTATTTATAAACCTCCCCATTCCCCCGCCTGTAGACTTAATAATGCCATCGATTGTGCGTTTTCCATGAATATATGAACTGCTGTTCTTATTATGTGATTTACCAGTTGTCTTAGGTCTACCACGACCCGGCATGAAGACCACTTGTCAATCTATACTATCAACAGTATCACAAACCGACAGTCACGTGTTATCATGAATCGTTGAGAATTTCACAACATGAACAAAGGAAGTATATTTTATGACATTCAGACGTCAGACACGGTTTACGGTAATCGCTAGACGCATTTCATGTTCACTTCATGTTATGAAGTGACTGAACAACAAATTGAAATATATATGCCAAAAAATGACATTTTAACAATAATTTAAAAATATTTTGGGTTCTCCACCCTTATGAAACAGGATTTTTTTCTTCTAATTTGGGCGATTTTCGAATGTTCTATTTTGGGCCTTTTGACAAGCCCGTAATTTGGGCGCCATTATACGGTATGTAATTGGGGCTGTATTTGCCCTTGTATGGCGCCTTATCCACCTGAGCCACGACGCCCTAATTAGCTGCCTTTCACGTGTGAACACGGATGGGCAAGTTGCTGACTCTCAGATGAGAGTGCGCCAGAAGAGTTTCAAAATAAAAGACCCGAAAACGTAAAAGGCACTAACACAAATAAAACTTACAGGAAGTAGTTAACTTGCTTATATACTGTCAATAAGAGTCATTTACAATTGTTGTCATGATCTGTGTTTTCTCACCATGTATTCAAAAATATTTTCTAATCTAGAAAATCCAGAACACTGGTACTCAAAATAGACCTTTCATAGGATTAAGGGTTTCAAACACTAACTGTAATGGGAGAACTGCTCGTGTTAATGCTCAGTGGTGGTCTAATGCCGCTTTTCCACTACAAACGCGGCTGAGTCGGGCTGAGCGGGGCTGTTGGAGTTGCATTTCGACTACAACCGCGCTGAACCGTGCTGGCTGGAAGTGGGTGGACACATTGGGTGGAGTTAGCGAAAGTGGGTGGACGTCAGGTGATGTCGTTAAGCAGCGCAAACAGTGACATCAGTGAGCTTTTAAGCGGTAGTCTCACGACCCGAATAGTAAACAATAAACATGGAGGACATGGAGTCGTTAGTGTTGCTGGTCTTGGTGCTGTGGCTTGTTGTCACCGACAACGCGGACAGATACTGGCAAGAGCGTATAGATGAGGCGAGGCGCATAAGGCTTCAGAAATTCTCGTAATTCGTAATTCTTCTCCTTCCGGGTTTGCGGTGTTTATAGATCCCAGCGCGCTCGCGGGGCGTGTGTGGGCATGTGAGGACACTCCTCCTCACCAATCAGTGCACAGGGGAGTGTCTGCTCACGCCCCCAGCCCCACTCGGCTCGCTTTGGCTCGCTTCAGCCCCACTCCAAAACGGTGCGAGTTTTAGGGGCTAAGCAGGGCTGAAGCGAGCTGAGTCGTGCTGGTTTTTGGTAGTCGAAACGCGAGCCGTGTTGGGCTGAAGTGAGCTGAAGCGAGCTGAAGTGAGCTGAAAAAGGGTAGTGGAAAAGGGCCATAAGTAAGCGATTTGAGAGACGATGTTGGTTTGTTTTCCATGTTTCAGTTTTCTGAAAGGATTAAAGATTCGTTTCGTTTTAAATGTTTTGTTTTCCAAAAACAAACTACATCACGGCCTACAAAAACTCGCCGTCCGACCTGCGGAAGCATATTGAGGCATATAAACGTTTTATTCCAAGAGAAAGCTTGAGATGAAGTTGTTTGTGCTTTTAGAGCTAGCGATAACGTTGCAATTGCTATGCAGTCGGGTTAGTCAAATGACTTTCTATGGATTTGCCCGCCAAGTTGCCGTAGCCTTGTCCACGGCTAACGTTTACGCGTAGCTAGTTAACTTGGACACTGTTAGTTAGCATGTAAAAACGGAGTTACGCTAGCATGAATAACATTAACTTATCTGAAGTCCTTTCGGAAATATGTTTTAGCATAATCTTGCCAAATAAACAGAATGTAGAAATCTTTCTTTTCTAGTAGCGTTAGCTACCCAATATGATTTCGAGTTTGAAAAGTGTTTGCTAGCATGTCAGGTGGAGTTTCACTGACTAGCTAGCTTAACCACCATGATGGCACAGCATGCGTTCATTTTGTGAATTCACATTTCTGTCTTTGGTAACGGCATTAGGTTTTGTAAGCGTTGTGGCAATAATACAACGATGCGTTAACAGAAAATTTACTTTTAATACTTAAGTATTTTTCAAAGCAAGTACTTTAACTTAAGTAAAAAAATTGACTGGAGAACTTTTACTTGTATCGGAGTAACGTTTGACCGGTGGGATCTGTACTTTGACTTAAGTGATGAAGTTGGGTACTTTGTCCACCTCTGCATATTTCCAGGGCCAAGCTCTGTCTTCTCAGCATGCTGCAGTGTTGCGTCCCTCATTGTTTAAATAGATCTGAGTCCAAAAACTATGCAGTTGCCGTGAATTAAAATGTTAACTTGCTTTGAGTACGTATAAAATGTAAATCTCGAAAAAGAAAATTTGAGAACAAAGACGCAAGAAGGTGTGACAGACATTGGTGGTCAGCGAGTGGTTGTGGGCAGGACCTTGGGGGCGAGCGAGTGGTTGTGGGCAGGACCTTGGGGGCGAGCGAGTGGTCGTGGGCAGGACCTTGGGGGCGAGCGAGTGGTTGTGGGCAGGACCTTGGGGGCGAGCGAGTGGTCGTGGGCAGGACCTTGGGGGCGAGCGAGTGGTTGCAAACGCAAATCAGGCATTACGCTGTGAGTCAAGTGAACCTGCTTTCTGAAATCGTATAACAGCAGTGTTTCCCACAGACCAGGTAGCAATTTGTGGTGCTTCACTGTGCTGATGAGGGAATCGTGCGCGGTGGTGTCGTGGCGGTCGGTGAAGTCGGTCATTGGGGTGTATGCAAAGTGTTTACAGCGGGCGGTGTTCAAACACACAGTATTTTTCTTCAGAGTCACCTGCTGGGACTATTTTAAAGCTACAAGAAGCATTTGAGATTATTCAGTTCAATCTAAATTCTTTTAAGTTCTTTAAGAGAAGACAGCTAAAACAATTTTTACCAGAACCCTGCCTGGTTTCATTCCTCGACCCAACTTTACGTTACAGGGCAGGCCATTAGTTTGCTGGGTTTGATGTTGGTGGAAAACCTGTCTTTTAAATTTATGAAAATTTACTCACCAAAATTGAAGTTAAAGTTTAGTTTTTACCTTAGTTTTTTGCCTTTTTGGTGGCAATCTTTCAATCATTCTTTAGTTGACATTCAAGGAATAAATTGCAAAAAACAAGCTGGAGGTTTTTATTTTAAATATTGAACTCAACACTTACCTCAACCAATACTAAAGTGAAATAAATAGTATAATGTAACAACAAAATAATAATAAAATTAGGCTAGTGGGAAATCCTTATTTATTGTGAATGTCAAGCCCTTATTAATAACTTGCATGAATGCTGAAGCGGGATAAACGGGATAATGCAATAAGGCCGGTTCCTCGCGTCAAGCTGCTACTGTATGCATCAAAATTGGTTTATAGCCTGACTCAGGGATGTCCGTTTCATGTAAGCCAAGAAGGCTATGATAAAGCTCATCACAAGTACAACGTAGGCTACCTTTTAAAATAAGGGGTCGGAAGGCGAATCGGGAAGGCTGCATTATTTTTAATTAGCCTAACAGGCCTACTTGCAGTCCGGCTATATGCGCAACGGCAGGCCTGTGTACACGCCTCTCCGTCTCTCTCTCGCTCTCTCTGTCTCTGTGTGTGGGTGTGTGTGCGCGCGTGAAGAAAGAGCACTATGAATGAACAGAACGATACGCGACGGAATTAAATTTTTTTTTTCAAAATCGTGAGTCTGATTGTGCGGTGGGCGGCACGGTGGTGTAGTGGTTAGCGCTGTCGCCTCACAGCAAGAAGGTCCTGGGTTCGAGCCCCGGGGCCGGCGAGGGCCTTTCTGTGTGGAGTTTGCATGTTCTCCCCGTGTCCGCGTGGGTTTCCTCCGGGTGCTCCGGTTTCCCCCACAGTCCAAAGACATGCAGGTTAGGTTAACTGGTGACTCTAAATTGAGCGTAGGTGTGAATGTGGGTGTGAATGGTTGTCTGTGTCTATGTGTCAGCCCTGTGATGACCTGGCGACTTGTCCAGGGTGTACCCTGCCTTTCGCCCGTAGTCAGCTGGGATAGGCTCCAGCTTGCCTGCGACCCTGTAGAAGGATAAAGCGGATAGAGATAATGAGATGAGATGATTGTGTGGTGATAGGAATCCATTGTGTGGCGCTGCGCCACACAATGGTCTCTGTATGGGAAACCCTGAACAGCGGCTGTGATGTGAGCTGGAGAGCCGTATCGAGTTCAAGACTGCCACCAATGTGTGCTGAAAAAGTCACTAGGTATTTTTTTTTCTTTTTTTAAATTAAAGTGGTTAAAGAAAGGGTCTAAAAAAAATCACCAAATTTAGCGACAGTCTCCATGTTGGCAACACTAAAAGGGCGTTTGGCCCTGGAAATGGCTATTGATGTCCGATTTAACAAGCGGATACTACTTCCACTATTACATTTATCAGGGTTTTTTTCTAGAAAAATCTAGTATGAGGGCGCTCACCATGGCGAGGGAACGAAGCGACGGAATTAAAAGGCCGTGCGAAGCCTTTGAAAAATTGAGGCTACATTGGGACATTCTGAGGCTATCTGAGAGGGAAATTGTAACAAATTGTCTGTCAACATTGAAAAAGAAAGACGTAATCTTCTTCTGTCCCGGACAGTCTTTGGCTTTCTTCCGTTTTGTGCCGCGGGACGACATCTTTAAATGCCTAAGTGTCAACAAAAACAACTCGCGAACTACTTCTGTCAAAAGCTCCCGCGCCGGTGGGTGAAAGGTCATTCAGTCTCAAGAAATCTCGCTCTACAAGTCAGCTGACCTTGTATGTAACCCATGTCAAATCTCGCGAGAGCAGCCGCGACAAGTAAACAACATGGCGCCTCAGTCTGGAAAACGCCAATTCGGATTGTTTTTGCACCGTCTGGCGGTGTATCTGCTATGATTGGAATATTTTTGGAGTAATTATAACGTATTTGATGATCAGACACATTGTCACGTGGTGTTGCTGGGATGTTTTCACGGAGAAAAGATCGTTTTGAGAAAGATTGCATGTTGTGCAGTAGCATATAAGTGCATGGCCTAAGTGTGACTTGGGGTTCAATCGGCATTTCGGTAAGAGGGCGCACGCCGAGAGTAAGAGGGCGCAGCGCCCCTGTTCCCCGGTTTAGACGAAAGCCTGTTTGTTGTTGCACGACGTGGACGTGTTGCATGGATTTTTGAGGACGTGCACAAGTGACACGCCAAACGATCCAAATGGCAGCCATCTTGTATACGTGTACAGATAGTTAACAACAAGTATAAATCATCCTTTAATCTCCCATAGCCAAGTGCTTCAGAACCATCACTAAAGCTATAAAAGGTGACACGTGAATTAGTACATTGTGTTTTTTTGTTTTTTTTTCTCGTTTCTGTTGAAGGCCTAAAACTGACAGCATGTCAATAGGAGCATTGTGTATATTCCCTACAAACATAAATGTCCAAGCTGAGATCATACGCTCCGATCATAAACGGAATCAGCTGCGGTTTGAGAACAAATGTCTTTTTTTTTTTTTTATTGACGTCCAATATTACTACTAAGACACTTGTTGTTTTACTACAGTAAACCAGAGACTCCCGGAGCACATGGGTCAAAGGAGGTGAAGGGAAAAACACACACGTACTATCAAGTCCTCATTGACACCAGGGACTGTCCACACATAGTAAGTACACTCGTTATACAGTATACACACATTACAGTCAAGCATTTAGGGTTTCAGTCATGCAGTTTCACTTCCACACAAATACTCTCGGTCTGTTATGTGAATGGTGATTTGGATGAAATGCGTTTCCGTTGACAGTCACAGAGATCACAGACAGAAGCCGTCACATTTCTAGCCAATCACGACGACAGCAGGGCTCTGTATGCTATTCCAGGTGAGCGTCTCAACGTTTCTTCTGCAGTCGAATAAAGCAACTGGGCCTTGGTTAAAACGTGGTGTTACACGAGGGTAAGTCAAAAAGTTCTAAGACAGATGTTATAATTTCGCAAGGAATACAAAGAAGGAATTCTCCGATGGAAACATCGCTTGCAGAAGTGTTCAGACTTAAATGGAGGATATGTAGAGAAATAGCTTTGTTGTTTTCATAAATAAAGATTTTTTTTCAATTTGTCTGAGAACTTTTTGACTCGCCCTCGTATAGGAGTAAAACAGACGTGGTAGAGCTGCGGTTATTTAAGAAAAATAATTCAACACCTGACCAATCAGATTTGAGAATTCAAGAGGTATAACATACATGTACTACATCCAGTGTTCTGTGAGCTCCATGTCTTTGTGATTAGCCTGCGATGTCTCCCTTTGTCTAACCTCGTTCTGTTGTACTGTGTTTTTAGGTCTAGACTATGTGAGCCATGAGGATATTCTGCCATATAATTCCACAGATCAGGTGCCCATTCAGCACGAGCTGTTTGAGAGGTTCCTCATGTTCAACCCGTCTAAAGGTAGTCACCATGTCATTAGTGTTCAGAATGTGTTTTTCAGAGTCTGTATCGAGAATTTTTTTTTTGACCGTTAGACAATCGCTATTTAAGCGAGGGATTTCTTAAGTCAGTTTACAGGAAGTGAGTCATTTTAAACATTTATGAAATCTCATCTCATTATCTCTAGCCGCTTTATCCTGTTCTACAGGGTCGCAGGCAAGCTGGAGCCGATCCCAGCTGACTACGGGCGAAAGGCGGGGTACACCCTGGACAAGTCGCCAGGTCATCACAGGGCTGACACATAGACACAGACAACCATTCACACTCACATTCACACCTACGGTCAATTTAGAGTCACCAGTTAACCTAACCTGCATGTCTTTGGACTGTGGGGGAAACCGGAGCACCCGGAGGAAACCCACGCGGACACGGGGAGAACATGCAAACTCCGCACAGAAAGGCCCTCGCCGGCCACAGGGCTCGAACCCGGATCTTCTTGCTGTGAGGCGACAGCGCTAACCACTACACCACAGTGCCGCCCCAATGCAATAATTATTTTTTAAATTATATTGTTGATGCGTCATTTCTAGCATTTGTTTAAAGTGTACCTGTAGTGAATTTTAATTTATATTTCAAAAGATCACATATGATACCAGTGGTTCCGTCATAGAACGTTTGTCATAAGCTCTTGTCAAGTACGCGCGAGTTTTAAGTCACTGCTCCACTAGTCAGGCGTGGTCAGCGACATGTTGCCTCCTTCACGGGCCGTTCCAGCACCGGTAGTGGCGCACAGTTGTTGGTTTGTCCGATTGTCTGGGCTGCAGTGAACTGGTCACTGACTCCGTGTTGCAAACACCAGTCTAAGATAACACTTTATCAACCGATCTGCTCATAAGAAATATTTACACTTCCTCGAGCTGATCTTTGGCTGGATCGAGTTGAAGTTTAAAAAAAAAAAAAAAAAGGCACAGTTCTCAAGATTGAACTGAATTGCTGTCCTGAATCATCCGGAGCGCATAAAACCTGCGTGCCACCGCGAAACAAGTTTTACCTCCAAATAGCCCAAATATATCCTTATATTCCCTAATGGGATGTCAGACAGATTTTGTCCTGTTTATGCTGGGTGTTCCCACCGCGAAAGAGAAACCAATCTAAACCGAAAGAGTGAAAGTGATCATCATGTCATTACCTTCCCTGTGTCCGAAATCGCTCACTTGTTCACTACTCCCTCTGAGTGCACTATATAGACCCCTTTCACTGACGTCACCCGAAACCGGAAGTAAACAGACCCTGCGCCATTTTGGAAGACCAACAAACTCGTGATTAGGGGAAAATAACGGCAGCGGTATGTGAACCCATGAGAATAAAGTGGAGTGGCAAACGACTTAAACAAACAAATCTGAGCTGTTTTATTTATGATTTCTTGGCCCAACAGTAGACTTGAAAGAAACCTGTGTGAGACTTGGCAAAAAACTGTGGATATAATGGATAAGTCTGTGCATGATCTGCGGACACTTTGAGGTAAGCAAATGCAAGAAATTCAGATTTAAAACATGCTAAATTGGCCCCAAGTTGATAACTGTATGAGGAGCAAGCCTCCCAGACTTCTACAATTTAATAATAATAATAATAATTTAGGATGGTTTGGGGCTTGCTCGCTGCTGCCAGGTTGGTTGTTGAGTAGCCTGACTGTTTGTTTGTTTTTTTTCTTGCGTGTGGTATCATTGTTGACGTGAGGTTGTTTTTTGAACATGCCAATGCGGACACGATTTCCCCTGATGAGTTATGACTTCAGACGTGATGCGTGTGTGGAGGTGTGGAGTCCGCGTGATATGTGCGTAAGATAGGCTTCTCATGTGTTTGGAGATCCACGCTCCGAGACAAGCGCAAGGCTTCTCATGTGTTTGGAGATCCGCGCTCCGAGACAAGCGCAAGCGCCCCCCCCCCCCCCCAACCCCCCAAGGGAAAAAAAGGGACCCCCCGAAAATATCGGCATAGTTCGAACACTGAGTGTAGGCACTGGGTGTAAACAACAAATAGTTTACAATGTCTGGGTAGTAGTGCTGTCAAGCGATTAAAATATTTAATCGCAATTAATGTCGCGACTGTCATAGTTAACTCGCGATTAATCGCAATTTAATCGCACATTTTTGTCACATGAAAAACCATTGTAATTCTCTTATCAGCATAAAAAAGTGAATGGGCTTGCTCACCGTTCGAACTACGGGGGTACTCGGGGGATCCGAGATCCCCTGAAACAGACATGAGATCCCTTGAAAACATGATTTGGGAAATGTTGGGGGGTCTCTAAAATATTGGCAAAATTATGTTTATTGACATAGCAATCGTGTGTAATGGGAAGCATTTGCATATCCGAAGTGAGCGCGCGATGGAGAGCCGCGCTCTGAGACAAGCGCAAGCACCCCCCCAAGGGAAAAAAAAAAGGGACCCCCCGAAAATATCGGCATAGTTCGAACACTGGTTGTACCAATTTTTTTTTTTTTTTATTGCAGAGCATAACACGTCTTGTCACAGCCACTGCAAAGTCGGGCTGGAGCCGCCGATGGGAAAACGAAACTTAAACCGAGCACCGTGGCTCTTCGGGGGAGGGCAGAGGACTCTGGCTGTGCAGGGCGTGGCATCATGTCACAGAGCGTTAATCTCGCGATAAAAAAATTATCGCCATTAAAATTGAGTCAAGTTAACACGTTAATAACGCGACATTTTTGACAGCACTACTGGGTAGCAAACAGATGGCAGAACTGGTGTCAGGTCCTCCTTATGTTTCCATTCTCCCTTGCCGCGAGTCTTATCATATGGGTCAAACCCATCAATCACAGCCAGTTTCTCCACATACCATGCCCTTTCTGCAGCTGGTAATGTACTCACATAACCAGAATTATCATCCATCGTGTCACTTTACTCTCGCTCGTACTTTGTTTTATATTGTGAGTGCATGTACTTGGTCTTCCAATATGGCACCTAACAAAATCTCGCGGCGCGGTGACGTCATGTGAAAGGGGTCTATAGGGTGTAATAATCCTCACTATCATTTCGGACAGCACTACAAAATGGCGTCCTCACTATATAGTGAGTAGGGAGCGATTTTGGACACGGAGCGTATGAATAGTCTTTTATGAATGCAGAAGTGCGCACGCCGGTGTGACCGAGTAAGGTGACAAGTTTTATGTTTCATCTAATTTAGCTAATTTAAAAACTATAATATTATTTGACAGTGGGAACATAGGAAAGTATAAAGTTTCTGTCAATATGTTTATCATGCTTGTATGATTTAAAAAAAAAAAAAACTCGCAAAGATATTTCTCTCAATACATGACCTGTTCATTCTAGACCTGTTCATTCTAAACCTGTCGAACTTCGCCGCCAAAGCTCTCAACCCCAAAGTACAGCTAAATCTACTTGCACATAATGCAATGAAATAATAGATATGTGCCATAAAATAAAGATCTATTACAAGTGTTGGATCTATATTTAATCAACGTCTTCTGAAGTTACTTGACTGTGCAATGGAAACTTCTAATAAACACTTCAGAACGCTTAGCAGTTGTCGTTTCAGTTAATTATTATAGTAGATCATATAAAACAGGAGAAGACGACGACGACACCACCTCAGGTGATGCCGAGAGTGCGCACTCCGAGTTGTCTTAGTGGCTGTTATCTGTTATACTCTAAAGGCATTCGCTTACTGCTCGCGTCTTCACGTGATTAGCTTGAGGCTTTCCCTTGAAGCTAAGCATCGGTTCTTTGTTAGAGCATGCACCTGGTGTGCTCTGAGATATCACCTGCTTATCACCACCCGAAGTCGCTAAGGACACAGAAAGGCGATTACAGGTTGTGGGAGAACAGCTTTTCTCAGTACCCTAGGCCACTTGAGCTCAACACACATAAACACAGAGAATAGGAATGTTCATTCACTAAATTTCCTTCACAACTGAGAATCTCAACCCACAGAACACTGCTTGTTTACTCGCACCTGATAACCCAGAATCAACGACTGTACGCTACTTCCGGCCGGCGGGTAATTCATGGAATAAAATTGTCCACAAAAGTGCTTTTACGGGTTTTTTTTTTTGACCGAATATGCGCGTCGTCTTTTATCTGTAAGTAATACATAAAGCATGATTAATGTTGTAAGCATGACCAGTACTGGTACACTTTAAATGTATAATAATCAACCAGATTCTTAAAATATATGAGAGTTTTTCGATAGACCAAGCTCTTTGTCTTCTGTTGTCTAACTTCCCTCTGCGATTTTGTGTTTCTTTGGTCAGTGCCTCTGTTTATAGCAAGAGACACACTGCGTGCATGGCAGGAGAAGAACCATCCATGGCTGGAGTTGTCCGATGTCCACAGAGAGACTACAGAGAATATCCGAGTGACCGTCATCCCTTTCTACATGGGCATGAGGGTAAGACTGTACACTTCAGATATGCTCAAAATGTAGTTGAATTTTGGCTCATTAGTTTAAAGTGCTGATGACACGTTCTTGACATCTTTGGCGATGTTTTATAACATAAAAAGTAATTCCCGATGATCCATATATTAATTCACAAAGGCGCCTATTTTACAAGTTATGATAAACACGGCTATTTGGGCAAATTTGACGGGGCTGCAGCACCCAGGAGACGTGAAGGAGGAGGAGGAGCTATATGACGTCAGCGAAAGAACCTTCCTCCTAACTTACCAGTTTGTTGTTGATGCGACAGGTGTTCAGTTTATCATTATTAGTATTTTTATTATACATTATTATACATTATTTATATATATATATATATATATATATATATATATATAGTTATTATGCCTTCGCGTTGTGTTGCCGGCTTTTGCTCCAAAACCCACAAGGATGGGGTAAGTTTATTCAAGTTTCCCAGAGATCCCGAGCTGCATGCGAAGTGGGTGAAGCAAGTCAGGCGCACTCGTGACAAGTGGGATCCCTCACCAACATCCGTCCTGTGCTCAGAACACTTCGATTTGGATTGTTTTGACACCCTTCCCAGCTTAAAAGAATCTCTTGGGTGTTCAGTTCGGCACAAACGTGTGTTACTACCATCAGCAGTGCCTACAGTGTTGCCAGATTGGGAGGTTTCCCGCCCAGTTGGGCGGTTTCAAGTGCATTTTGGTGGGTTTTGAACATATTTTGGGCTGGAAAATGTCAGCAGTATCTGTTGCCAGATACCGCTGAAGTTTTCCAGCCCAAAATATGTTCAAAACCCACCAAAATGCACTTGAAACCGCCCAACTGGGCGGGAAACCTCCCAATCTGGCAACACTGCCAGTATTCCAGAGGGGGTCTACTAGTAGCTATGCCGGATCCAAAGACAGTCCTCCTGTCAGAACATGTGTTGTGAAATGACAAGATAAAGGTACGTAGAGCTATAGATTCTACATGATAATCATAAATGTAATCATAAAGTCGGCGTGATATCAGTCATGTAGTTGCTTGTGAAAGCTTGCGGCTTTCATGTAACTGCTGCCTAGCAATGAGAGGCAAAGGGTAAAGAGGGTAGGCTATCATTAGATTCTATTCGGAAGAGATCAACACAATTCTAGACTCCCAGAAGAGGAAGAGCTAGCACTAGAGAGTTCACCGGCGTTTTCATGCGCCATTTCCATTGAGTAGAACCAGAGTAGAACAGCCAGTGAACCGCAGCATGTTCTTCCGCTGACGTCACAACATGGCCGCGAGCCACGGACCCAGTTTTCTTGCGCTGTGCAATTAAAAGTTGGATATTCGCGTAACAACAGCTTCTTTTCACGTAATTATAACAGAAATCTAACATGTTTGCCATGTTGTATAGTTTATTTAAGAAATTGCATAGAGTCATGTTCGTGTCATCAGCCCTTTAAAGTGCTAAAGCAGTGAGAATACTGGAATGTGCAGAGGGAAAGGACTGACCTGAGAGTGTGAACTGTAAGAAAATGAAGATGGGCACAGCAGTTTCATCAGCACCATGGGGTATTTCCTGAATGCTTTGTGTTACTGCATATCTTTTGAGAGTTCAGCTGATCCTTCTGAGTAAAAGTTGATGGATAAATAGATATGGGCAATTCTTCAGCAGGGAGGCCAAAATTATGAAATTATTAAGATTGCCTTAACTTGTCGGGGCTGGATTTCCCAAAAGCCTCTTAACTAGGAGAGAGTGTGTTCATTGTGCTGCTCGCTCTACCATTTAACGATGATCTTTGTGTTACGATGCTTTTGGGAAACTCGGCACAGCTCAGCGATGTTGCTAAAGTACGGAATCCAAGGCAAAATGTAGTGAAAACCATATTTAAAAATCATCACCCCAATTATAGCAATGTCGCTTCAGAGAAATCTTGGTTTGAATTATTTTATTTTATTTTTTTTTTAGATTTTTTTTGGGGCTTTTTTCACCTTTATTGGATAGGACAGTGTAGAGACAGGACAGGAAATGAGCGGAAGAGAGAGACAGGGAGGGATCGGGAAATGACCTCGGGTCGGAATCGAACCCGGATCCCCGGATTTATGGTATGGCGCCTTAGCCACCTGAGCCACGACGCCCCTTGGTTTGAATTTTAAGAAATTAAAGTGCAGTTTTTTTCTGACAATTCCGCTACTGACTTTTCTTTCCTCCTAAAAGATTTTGCATTCAGTGTTAAACATGGGTAGTTTTTCTATGCTTTTTTTTTTTAAGGTCAAAAGATACCCCATACAGTGTAAAATTTTTATTTAGTACCATTATCTTGAGTACTGCAACTAAAAAAAAAAAAAAGTTATCACATTTTTTTAATTCCGTTATTGAAGAACTACCCATATATATAAATAAAATTTCCCAGCTTGGGATCAATAAAGTAAATCTACCCATATATATATATATATATATATATATATATATATATATATATATATATATATATATATATGGGTAGATTTACTTTATTGATCCCAAGCTGGGAAATTTTACTGCAGCAAGTTATCAGACATGTAAAAAAAAAAAGAAAAAAAATGCGCTGTACAACATAAAATAGAATTTTAAAAAAGCCCAAACAAGCCAACTATACAATATACGGATAAAAATGTAACAATAAAAAAAATCTATATATGTGCTTTGTACATGTGAACGTGCATTAATAGTGCTAAAAACAAGAATTGTGATAAATGCCGATAAAAACTGTGCAAAGGTGGCAGTATTGAACAGAAGATAAATAAAAACAAATTCTAATGTGCAAAGTGACTGACTAAACAATTAAAGGAGAACTGAAGGCAAGTTTTTTTTTTTTTAATCAAAATTCTACTTTTATTAAATATCGGAATGCATTTTTGATCGCTATTTTGTCACTGCTATAGCAAGTTATGAGTGTTTGAAATATGCTCTGTAATATATCAGTCCATATTTCAAAGCGATGGCCGTAAACGAGATTCGTTGAGACCTGTGCGAGACATCGTAGGACGGAAGTAAAACGTACAGCGGAAATCAAAGCGACCGACATCTGCCAACGTTGTCAAAAGACGCGCACGCCATCCTTCGAATGCTGATGTAATCAAGCCGGAAGTTTTGTTTGTTTGTTTTGATAGCAATCAGGAAAGTTTGAAAAAAGTAGGCAGTAATCGTCATTTAAACTCGTTTTTGTGCAATGTTTCGTTTGGAAAACAGTTTTCAAAATGGCGGCACTGACACCTGGCAGACACTTCACGTTTCGAAGTCTCACACAAGTCTCATGAAGATCGCACGGATAAGCGACGCCTGCCGTGGACCAAACGAACTAAATTCAACACGGCTAAAAACGGAATAGGCCAATAAGTATAATATTTAATTGCCAATACGAGTCACGATATAAAGTTACTAAAACCGAAAACGTAATTGAATAACACGTTAATTAAGAAATAAAGCAAGTTTAAAAATGACTTCGGTTCTCCTTTAAGCTCTGGTGGTTCAAAAGTTACAGGAGAACCAGGGTTATAAACAGGACCGTACAGTAAAGAGGTCAGAGTTCTTTTAGACAGAGGTGAGTTATGGTACAGTATGAAGGCTTGGGGCAGCAAAGATGTTTGATATTTCTCTCTGTTATTTTTTTTGGAATCCGACAGGAAGCACAGAATTCACACGTTTACTGGGTAAGTCAAAAGCTGAGAAACGATCCAAAACTATTCTACACCAAACTATTAAGAACTCAGTCCTGATGTGTTTTGCTTTTGTGGGTTTTTTTGTGTGTGTGTGTTTACGCGTGTTTTGTGAACCAGTGGCGCTACTGCATCCGTCTAGAGAACATGGGCAACGAGGTGGTGCAGCTGAGAGAGCGACACTGGAGGATCTTCAGCCTTTCAGGAACGTTGGAGACGGTCAGAGGCAGAGGAGTGGTGGGCCGGGTGAGTATCTGCAATGAAAGACAGAATAACGTTTCTTAAAATGGGAAAAATCTCCATTGCTGGAAGCTCATGACTGTCGCAGCCCAAGTACCTGGAACCCAAGGGAGCAAAATTAGTCATGTTTTCTGGGTGGGAGGGATGTCTTTAATTTATCCCCCCCCCTTCACTAGCTAAGCATCAGCATCTGTAAGCTAACGTATGCACAAGAGGGCAGATCGTGCTTTCCTCCGAGTGTGTTATGCTGAACAGCATGAGCAGCAGTTAGAAAAGATGCAGTCAGCTGGCTTTACTTGAAGGAAGCATGTTAACCTTCACCCTCTTCGTTTGCTAGCTTTTGTATGATCTGAGCTGGACGGTGGGTGGGATTTAGACAAGATCACATTAAAGGGATAGTTCGGGATTTTTGACATGAATCTGTATGGCATCCCCATCAATAGTGTCGTGCAAACACACTGACTTACCCCTGACAGCATCCTGTGAGTCCAGTTCTTGTCCAGTTTTGGTCCAGATGAAAGTAGTCCGGCAAGTTTGTTGGGGTCACGAAAGTAAAACATTTTTCGTCTCAAAACAGTACGTGTTCAAAAGAGTGATATATTTGCATCACAAAACCGTTGCCAAATAAAAAGTCAGACCTCGAAATCGCTTGGCACTATTTTCTCTCCCTTCTTATCACTGCGCGCTGCCGCCAGGTGACAGCCACGGCTGTTTCATTCATTGTTTACTGCTAGCAAAGTTAGCGACAACATGTCTGACTACGACAGCGACGTTGAAAACATTGACTTCATCTCACAGCCAAAGGGATATCTTTATGAACCCGAATATACAGATGAAGAAATTCGCCAGATGGAGTTAGAACGGGCAGAGAGAGAAAGGGTGGACAGAGAAGTGGAAGAAGGTGAAGCTGGAGCCGCAGCTTGTTGGCGCCGCTGATCTGAACTCCTAATCACTGCCAAACAATGGGAAAGGTGTTAATTCCTGCGCAGATGTCAACATGACAGCGCGCAGTGATACCGAGGGAGACAAAATATAGCGCCAAATAATTGCGAGGTCTGACTTTTTATTTGGCAACGGTTTTGTGATGCAAATATATCACTCTTTTGGACACATACTGTTTTGAGAAGAAAAACGTTTTACTTTCATGACCCCAACAAACTTGCCGGACTACTTTCGTCTGGACCAAAACTAGACAAGAACTGGACTCTCAGGATGCTGTCGGGGGTAAGTCAGTGTGTTTGCACGACACTGTTGACGGGGATGCCATACAGATTCATGTCAAAAATCCCGAACTATTGCTTTAAGGAGGAATATCACAAATCAGCTTCAAACTCCAAAAAAAAAAAAAAAGTAGTAATTGTAGCTGTTATACGGGATTAATTATAACCTGTGAGGTGTCCAGGCTGTCTCTAAGGCTGCTGGGCCATAGAAGGTTCACGCTGCATGCTGCACGCTACACGCTACACGTTCACGTGAAGAACCGGACCCTGGGCCATTAAACTTCATGCTTGGATGTTCACGTGTTGCGTCTGTTCTACTTTGACCGAGTAACCAACAATATGGACTCTTCGGATGACGACGATTGCCTCATTCTGCTTTTACTGAGACAGAGGAAGAGAAAAAGGAACAGAATTTGGAGCCGAGAACACTTCCTTCTGAGAGAAACCCGTGGTGAATTTCACCGAACATTCTATAATCTGCTTGACAATCCCGATGAAGAACTATTTTTCAATTATACCATTCAATTATATTTTTTCTGAAGTTTTCCCCTGAAAGCATAGAGTTATCTCCCTAGACCCGTTCTGATTGGCTGGCGCGGCGGTGACCGCATGCATTGACTGGAATTTCCATCTTCACGCCTAGAAAAAAGTGTGCATGTTCATTTCACGCTTCACGCGTGAAGTGTGCAGCGTGCAACGTGAACGCCGTTCTATGGCCCAGAGCAAGTCATGCTACGTTTGTCCACTTTTCTTTACACGCGTGTAGCGTGTAGTGTGCAGCGTGCAGCGTGAACCTTCTATGGCCCAGCAGCCTAAGCAATGCTCTGAAGTTAATTAAAAAAAAAAACACAACTAGACAGGGACACTCTAACGAGTGCAAACCCCGCCTTTTCCCTATTAAAATACATTGGGCGAAAATTTCGAAGTTCTGCCATGACCTTGACCTTTGACCTCCAAAATTTAATGGTTTCCTTCCTGGGTGATTGGCAACACATCTACAAAATTTGGTCCAAATCGATCCATTGGTTCTTGAGATATCTTGCAGACAGACAGACAGATACACACACACACACACAGACTGACGCAGGTGAAAATAATAACCCCTCCGACTACTGTCGGCGGGGTTAATAATTCAGTGCAGTGACTGGCTCCTGCAGAAGCCCTGACGGATCGTACTGTTTCTTCACCTTTTACCCAGTAACTTTTCCCCTAGTTGGATCACACAAGAATGTATAAAAAGCTACAGCTATTTCAGTGAGGTGACGTGCTGCTGTTCTAGAACATGCACTCGGACAACTGTGTACACAGTGTACGCTGCTTTAACATCAGTTTGTTTTTGTTTTTTGTTTTTTTTGGGGGGAACAACATATACAGACCTGCCATTTGTGTGTTTTTTTTATTGTTCAGAAGCAAAAATGTTCTCTTGATGTTATGTTTGTATCACTTTTTTTCTTTCTTGAATAAACATTTGTTAGAAATTCTGTGTTTTTGTTCTGCTGCAAAGAATATGTAAATCAGGGTCATAGATTAATCGTGTGTGTGTGATAGGAGCCTGTATTGTCCAAAGAGCAGCCAGCGTTCCAGTATAGCAGTCACGTCTCACTACAGGCCCCCAGCGGACACATGTGGTGAGTGTTACATTCACGTGTAAAATGTTAAAGTGCATATTACGGGTAAATTCAGGAGCAAGATCAATGTAATTCTCCTATTTTATATTAAACTTTGGTCAAATATCTGTCACATTTTACATTTTGTGCAATTTTTTACCTTGCGCAATACCAGAAAAATTCAGTTGAAATCAAGCCATTTGAGGTGAATTGGTCCGCCTCTGAAAAAACTTGCCGTTTGGATTTCCCGGGAAACATCGATTTTCGTGACGTCGCGTGCGGGATGCCTCCTTCTGAATCCTACGTCAGCGCTGGTTTGTTTGAGAAAACAACCTGGTGGTTTTCTGCAAATTTCTTCAACGTTATCAAGTAATTTATTAAAATGGTTAACAGATGTATCGTAGGAGGGTGTAGCAACACCAATCTTGATGGGATTAGTACTCATCGTTTCCCAAAAGACCGGACAGTGAGAGAGAAATGGGAGCGCTTGGTCTACACAGGCTGTGCACTGAAACCGTCGCGCAGCCTGCTGGCGCTTCCGCAGGTAACGTCACGAATCTGGCTCCAGACTCCCTTGGGATTTTTCCAGACGCGTTTTATTTTTTTCTGCTGTAGACAGATGGCCTTGTGCAAAATTACCCTTCTGGATGAGTGTGTAAAGGGACATACTTTCATAAAAAAAAAAAATTGGTCCAGAATATGCACTTTAAGTCATTCACATGTATTTTTCAGTGCAGCATGATAAAGATTATTATATAGTAATGATGATTTATTACTTCTCGAGATTATCTGCCAAAATGCGCATCTTCTTGACCCAGTAATTATAATAATAATTAACAATTGGAGGATTATGGTGTACTGAGTAACTTTGTAGTATTTTCTTATTCTCTCGGTGATCTTTCTATTCAGCAAATGGCTCACAGCTTGGCCGTTGTTTCAGACATACTACTGAAAACTTTCATATCAATATTGGTGTGGTATCCATCCATGTGGGTAGAAATTAGAGATGTGTGTATGTAAGTATCTCGTCTCGTCTCTCGTCTCGTCTTCTTCCGCTTTATCCGGGACCGGGTCGCGGAGGCAGCAGTCTAAGCAGGGAAGCCCAAACTTCCCTTTCCCCAGACACCTCGGCCAGCTCCTCGGGAAGAACACCGAGGCGTTCCCAGGCCAGCCGAGAGACTTAGTCCCTCCAGCGTGTTCTGGGTCTTCCCCGGGGCCTCCTCCGAGACGAGACGAGAGTATGCAAGTATGTTTTCATTCAACAAAGTTGACAGCAGATTCTCAGGTTTGGTTCATATCTTTGTTCAGTGCATGTTGGAAAAAGTATGTGAACCTAGAGGTCTGCGCGGGTCAGATTTTTCAGTCCCGCTCCCGCCCGCATTGTGCAGTCCCGCTCCCGCCCGCAAAGAATTATGATTTTCAGTCCCGCTCCCGCCCGCGCCCACAGAAAAATTATGATTTTCAGTCCCGCTCCCGCCCGCGCCTGCCATATTTTGTCCCGCTCCCGCCCGCAAACCCCGCATGATGCAGACGTTTGCGTTATTTCTCAGGAAAGTTCTTGTCTTGACACAGCGTGATGGTGCCCCGCCCCCTACTTTGAGTGGATTTGAGCATAAATATCTACAGCTCACGTTCACGTTTATTATTTACCTTGTTTCTTAATTCAGCATGTAGTGCCTCTAATAATAATAATAATAATAATAATAATAATAATTAGTGCTGTCAAGCGATTAAAATATTTAATCGTGAATCGCACATTTTTATCACATGAGAAACCATTGTAATTCTCTGATCAGCATAAAAAAGTGAATGGGCTTGCTTTGTACCAATGGTGTTTTTTTTAAATTTTTTTTTTTTTTATTGCAAAGCAGAGCTAGTAAGAGAAGTGAATTGATTTACTGCTTGAGTTAGTCTACAACTCTAATCAGAGAGACAGGTTACACAGTGACGGTAGGCTTGACTCAATGCTATCCCAGAAATCCTTCCTGTAATATGCAAATTTGGCTGTCCAATCAGAGGCGGCCAAATTTGCATATTACAGGAAGGATTTCTGGGATAGCATTGAGTCAAGCCTACCGTCACTGTGTAACCTGTCTCTCTGATTAGAGTTGTAGACTAACGCAAGCAGTAAATCACTTCACTCATGGTTCTCTTGCTAGCTGGGTGTGAACTGCGAGTCATTAGAGTGATCAAAGGATTTCCCGTTAGGGTGATCAATGGCAAATTTAAGATGCCATTCCTCACTCAATCTGGCAATCTGACTCTCTGCAAATTTAGGCAGCTTAAAATGTTTTTATTAATGCCAAATAAAATATCCAGCACAAATTATATATGATAGACATAAATTAATAATTTATAAATTTTATTTCAAACACCGTTTTTAGTTAGCGGGACTGCAGCTTATCACCGCTCCCGCCCGCGCCGCATATGTGCACTCCCGCTCCCGCCCGCCCGCGCATATGTGCACTTCCGGTCCCGTCCGCGCCCGCAATGAGCTTTCAAAATTTGTCCCGCACTGCACTGCTTTGCGGCGGGTCCCGCTGGACTCCCGCGGGAGTGCAGGGCTCTATGTGAACCTCTAGACTAATGATTTCAAGATAAGCTAATTGGAGTCAGGAGTTGTTAAACCTGGAGTCCAACCAGTGAAACAAGTTTGGAGATGTTGGGTTAGAGATGCTTTTGACATTCAACCATTTTGAGTTTGCTATTACAAAAGCATCTGCTGATGGTGAACCATGCCTCGCAAAAAAAAAAAAAAAGTGATCTCAGAAGATCAAGAATTGTTGATTTGCGTCAAACCTGGAAAGCAATTTCAAAGGGATTAGATGTTCATGAGTCCACAGTTAGACAAATGAGATTTTGGTACTGTGGTCAGTCTTTCTAAAAGTGGTCGCCCAGCCAAGATTACTCCAAAGGCTCGATATGTAATCCTCAATGAGGTAAAGAAGAACCCTGGTCATGGGAAATGGCTAATATCGCTTCATGAGTCTACCATATGCAAAACATTCAATAGGCAGGGTGTTCATGGCAGGTCACCATGGAGGAAGCCTCTGCTGTCCAAAAAAAACCCCTGCTGTATACCTGAATTTGCCGAAGAGCACCTTGACAATGTTTTGTGGACTGATGAAATGGATACTGTCAATACGTTACATCCTTAACAGGACAGTTTTATGACCGCTTTGTGCTGCTCTGTACTTTCATGCAGTTACTGTCGGTAGGCGACTGTTACATTGCATCACTGCTTTTTAATGGTTCTGTGTACTGTCTGTCTGTTAAGCCCACTATTTGTATGAAAATCACTTTATGAAACTGCAGTGAGTGCACTGTGACTTTGATGCGAAGTGCTGATTATCAGAGCAATTGGAAGTCGAGTTGGACAAACACGGGGTGAATATCCAGCCAAAATATTTGGGATGCGATATAGTAAAAATACTCGTGTATTCCAGCTGGATCGCAAGCTAACTTGATTACACTTCGTTAGAAGATGCAGTCTGGAGTTCGTCTGACTCGGTGACCTAAGTGAAGTTTTATATTTGTAGTTAAATTTGTGGCAGCATAGGGAAACCCTTTCGATATAGTTTCAGGCTTTCGTGAACTGAAACGTGTCTATTTGGTCTCTCGGTCTCAAGTAAAGTTCTAGCTTTTGTGAATACATTTGCTTTCTTAAAGAATAAGGCCAAACAAAAAAAAATTGTTTCCTGTTACATGCCTTGAAAAATTAGGGTAGGTCGGTAGGGATATGTATACATTTTTTTTTTTGGAAGAAATGTTTCCATGGCTATCACCACTCCCCCCCCCCCCCCCCCCCCCCCCCCCCCCCATATTCAGAATAAAATATCCACCCACCCAGCACTCTGTTTGCAGGTATTCTGTTTTCAGAAATAAACACTAAAGAACACTTTTTTTTCAAAGATTTATTTCGAACCATACACAAACTTCTCACACTGAACATGTGCGTTGAACTGTAAAGATCAGCTGCTCAATGTCTACTTCCTACGGAAGCCGAGAGAGGCCCTTCATATAATCCTTTTTTTTTATTCACCTTGTTATCCCGAGATAACGACATAATTAATTCAGGATCTCGAGAAAACAACACAACTAATTCGAGATCTCGAGAAAACAAAACCGTTATTTCGAGATCTCGAGAAAACAAAACAATTCTTCTGTGATCTTGAGAAAACAAAACAATTATTTCATGATCTTGAGTAAACAGCTGAGAAATGGTTCATTCAGGTGCGCCAAGAGACTTGTGATATGCTGACTTTGGGGCTATTTCTCATTCTGTGTAGACGCAACTTTGGTCATTAGAATGTCTGGAATAATCTCCTCTGGGACCCCCCTCTCTCTCAAGGCATCGTAAAAAGCCATTTCTGCTCTGTTACATGTCTACCAATTTCTAAGTCTTCGTTGTCTGACCCACAGGGGGCGCAGCTCTGCTAGAAATCTCAGCTGTTTTCTCGAGATCATGAAATAATTTTGTTTTTTCGAGATCACGGAATAATTGTCTTGTTTTCTCGAGATCACGGAATAATTTTGTTTTCTTGAGATCTCGAATTAGTTGTGTTGTTTTCTCGACATCCTGAATTAATTATGTCGTTATCTCGGAATAACAAGGTGAATAAAAAAAGATTATATGAAGGGCCTCTCTCGGCTTCGGTAACTTCCCGTATGGCCTGTAGCAAACATCTTTTATGCCTTTTTGAAGGCACTCGTCACGTACTTGAATAACTGTGTGGCAGTGGGGGCGTGGCCAAGCAGCAGTCTGGGAATGGAGGGCGGGGTCGGGGAAGGTAAGTGGTGAAGTCATTCCGCCTGCTGTCGGACTGTAAGAGTTCCTGATGTGGGTGGAGCACAGAAGCACGGCAGGCGAGAGTTGATGTTTACACACAAACACTTTGAGCTTTCTTTCTCTCTCTCTCTCTCTCTCTCTCTCTCTCTCTCTCTCTCTCTCTCTCTCAAACTCACTCACTCACACATGCGTTGTGGTTGGGGATAGAGCCCCCCCCCTTTTCTTTGCTCTCTCTGTCCTTTTATGCTCCATCCCTGTAACAAACAGCAGGTGGAATGACTTAGCCACTTACCTTCCCCGACCCCGCCCTCCATTCACAGACTGCTGCTTGGCCACGCCCCCGCTGCCACAAACTGTTTTAAATCTTTTTCTCAGATCAGGTTTAACACCGAGTCTTTAAGACAATCTGGACAGATGTCTGTTCTTCCAAATCCACTGCTATAGTAGGCTATTTCAACAGGATCTGCACAGTTGAGAGACATTCTGACACCACAAACTGAGGCAAGAAAATGTTCGGGGGGTATTACTGGCACCCCGCAAGAGTACTCGAACTCTTAACAGCAACACAGTGAGTGCTGTTTGTTGTCGGTGTGTCAACCGATGCTTCGCGTAGATTATTTCTATATTTACTCTAGAACTACCAGTACAAGCTAACAAATCTTCAATGTCTTTAAATGTCTCTTTTTCTAGCGACATAATTTGTCTAAGACTGGGCTTGCGATGTGCAAGACGCGCGTCTTTCAGCACACAAACCACCGCCATTTTTGTTGCTTCCTGTTAGAGGTAGTCACGTGCATGCGTACAATCGGCCGTTTATGATGCGAGAGACACTCACGCTATGCGTAACATACGGACGTTGGTCTATGATCAGGGACAACCACGCTGTGTGTAGACTGAGAGGGGGTCGGAGTCATGGCGGGGGTCGGTCGGGTAACCGAAAACAAAGATTTTTTTTTTTGGCCTAAGCGTTAAAGTACACTCTCGGGAAATAAAATACGTTATTATACCTTTAGGGATACAGTGGCTTGTCACTGGAGCAGTACCCTCAAAGGTACTTATTTGTACCCTTTATATACTGCTTGGAAACATGTATGTACCTTTTTGGCCCTAAAAGGGTACACACAGTTACCCCGAGGTCCAATACTGAGCCCTAGGAGGTACATTAATGTAGATTGTACCTTGGGGTATGCAAATGGACTCTTACTGAACCTCTGTTTCTGACGGTATATATATAAGGGACTGGGTGGGGGGTTTTATTTTAATTTTTTTTATTTTATTATTTTTTTGGGATGGCTTTCCTCATTTTTGTGCTAAAACATGGTCTGATCACTCTAGACTAAGGTCCAAGTACTTGTCCCACATGCGCTTGTTTTTATCCCCCGCTGGCTGAAAGGCCCGAAGGGGGATTATGTCATGGCAATGTCCGTCCCGGGAAGGGTGCTCATCTTCCGAAATCAACTCCTCTCACAATTTTTGGAGGAATTTCACAAAACTTGACAGGATTCTTTGTTATATGTTGGTAATACGCATATTGCAGTTTCGTTCAATTCGGTCGCATTTTACCGGAGTTGAGGCAGAGTTGCCAGCGGCGGATATTGTGCTCTCAGAGCACTCTTGTTGTGTGCGCGCATGTGCGCGCATGCATCAGGACAATTGTTTTGTGCCACAGACCAGAGGTGCTGCAGGTGGAATAAAGATGAATTTGAGTTGCTGTCGTAGCCTTTTCATCAGATATTTTATTTACGAAAGATCATAACTTGATCCTTCAGTGGATCTTTTAAATACGCTCAACTGTCATTTGCTCCGAAAGTTGCATCACAAAAGTGATTTTTGCTTTTTTGTCGTTTGCTCAAACTGGAAAAATTCCATTGTACTTGAGTTGTTGCTTAGTGACAAACTTCAGCGTTAATGCAGATTTATTGCTGGCCCATAAATCAGTTTATGCTTAAAGATCTGCAGAAGCAGATTGATGTTAATTTAGGAACTAGTATTTTTGACATCTAGCTTTGATTTCAGTTACTGATGGCTGATCTGCTGATCAGAAATTTGGTCATTGTGATGTATGTTTATTTCTGTAATATCTTTAAAAAAACAACAACAACATCAGGCCATTCTGTGGCTGGGAAGTTATTTAATTTGAAGGGATTCCCAAGCAAATACTGTGCATGAAATCGCTCACTTCGCACAGTCAGCCAGACAGAGGAAGTCCATATGCGCATGTGCACGCTTGTCTTCGTCTTTTTCTTCATCTTTTGGGTTTTATGGCAGCTGGCATCCAGTTTTGCATTCCTGCCATCTACAGGTTTACCTTTGACCGTGCACTGACGGTTACATCATTTTGTCATGAAATGAACAGCTGATCACACTGATATTTTATTAGTTTGGTCCTGCATTTCCTTTCCTTCGCAACATAACATCATCTCGCCTTCCTTTACTGTAGTCGGTCTTTCACGTTTCATTCGCACACTCACGTCCTCCGTTTTTCTCTCCTGTTTCAAATTTGTATCCCACGATGTCTTGTGCGAACGGGGAAAGCTCATCATGATGTAGTATCTTGTATTGTCTCATGGTGAAGCAAGAAAAAATAACACAGAATTTAGGGCCATGTGGCCCTAAATTCATTAATTGTTTTATTTTAAAAAAACTAATAAAATTGGAAGTCTGTGATTCGAATTCAGTAGCTTTCGGTCCACTAAACAAAAATAATCAGGTGTCAGGGAAAATTCATTTTATGACCTACACTTGTAAAATCTGAAAGTCAGTCTAGCTTTAAACATTCGATTTTTGCAGCATGGAAGGCTGTGAAAGGGTGTGGATTAAGCAGTCGGCAGAGTCCTGCCTTTTCATAACATTTCATGCTTTTTATGGTGTCTTTTTATTTTTTTTGGGGGGGGGGGGGGTAGGGCAAGTAGATTGGTTTGGCTCTTTTGATTTTGAATGAATGTATGCTCTACATATTTATAATGTACACACCAGTTGTAGTTGGAGGTTTGTATATTTCTGACTACTGTGTATCTCTATCAGGTCATAATTTGCACCCAAATGTATATCTGCTTATGTTTATAATTGAGCCAAGTCACTGGGGGCCGAGGCACTGGGTCTCTGACGGTGCGTCCTCTTGTGTCTCTGCCCCCTCTAGGGGCTCCTACCGGTTCGAGAAGCCCAACGGCACATTCTTCGATGTGCGCATCCCTCCCTTCTCTCTCGAAAGCAAGAAGGACGATATGCCAAACAGCTTCCTGCCCGGCCCCTTCTCCTCACTGACTTAAGAGCTCAGAACCCAGAGCCTTGCCCAGGTGTCCTCGTCCCAACCCCTGCCAAGCTCAGCCTGTCCTCCTGTCCTGCATCTCCAACAACACGTCCCTGTCCCACTATTGAACTGTGCTGTACCTTCAGCCCCCATGTGACTAATCCATAATAATAGTGATACCATATTAAATGCTCTCCTTTTTGTTTCTGAAATGTTTTAACTCTAAAGAAAAAGTGCAGTGATTTTAAACTAAACTTAAATTTAACTTCTTAAGATTTGCACATCACCCCATGATGTGAGTGAGCTATAAACAAATCTGCAAATCTTAACGCCTTTACAAATACACTTGGGATGGATAAAGTTTAGAAAACAATCAAAACACTATTCATACGATTAGAATATTTTCCCTGTAATTAAACAGTGCTTATCGAAGCTCTTTTTCAGCTTCCTCGAATGATTGTCAGCAGTTAACATGAGTTTCCTCGCTTGCTTTTAAGTCGCCAAATAAGCATGGACTGTAATATTCAGAATTGGAAAATCTACCTTAACAAATTTGATCTCATCCCCACGTTATTCCACTGATCAGCTTTTAACGTACTTTGTAGGTTTTTTTTGGGGGGGAGGGGGGTTCTCTTTGAGAGTTGTAGCGGAGCTCCAGCGGAGCTAAGAAAAAATGGTAAAACCATCGAGTCGATTTTTTTTTTGTGTGGTTTGTACGTGTACCACCAGCCATACACACCGCCTAGTGGCCAGTGTTAGTAATTACCAGTCATACACACCGCCTAGTGGCCAGTGTTAGTAATTACCAGTCATACACACCGCCTAGGGCGGCACGGTGGTGTAGTGGTTAGCGCTGTCGCCTCACAGCAAGAAGGTCCTGGGTTCGAGCCCCGTGGCCGGCGAGGGCCTTTCTGTGTGGAGTTTGCATGTTCTCCCCGTGTCCACGTGGGTTTCCTCCGGGTGCTCCGGTTTCCCCCACAGTCCAAAGACATGCAGGTTAGGTTAACTGGTGACTCTAAATTGACCGTAGGTGTGAATGTGAGTGTGTCTATGTGTCAGCCCTGTGATGACCTGGCGACTTGTCCAGGGTGTACCCCGCCTTTCGCCCATAGTCAGCTGGGATAGGCTCCAGCTTGCCTGTGACCCTGTAGAAGGATAAAGCGGCTAGAGATAATGAGATGAGATGAGACACACCGCCTAGTGGCCAGTGTTAGTAATTACCAGTCATACACACCGCCTAGTGGCCAGTGTTAGTAATTACAGTCATGCACACCGCCTAGTGGCCAGTGTTAGTAATTACCAGTCATACACACCGCCTAGTGGCCAGTGCTAACCAGTAAAGAAATAAAACAAGAGACTGGTTATGATATAAGAAAATTCTACAACCCAGAAACAGATGGGAGCTCCGCTTTTAGGTAGTGCCTAAATCTATATATTATCTATAGCTGAGCATGTATTCTCGTCTCAATTAAGTTTGAACGTTACCTAAAACGACTAAGAAAAAACCGCATGAGTTCACACTAAAAGGGCCCTGTTATGACTGTTATTTTCAGTAAAGTGCTTCTTTATAATCCATCAGAGGGTCTGTTCCTGCATTTCGGACTCTCTCCTGCACTTGATTTAACAAACCTGCCTGCACTTTGCAACTTCTAGATCTGCACTAGTGAGCTTTTTGTAATGAAGCAGAATGTTAAACACTAGGCAGAAAGTCCATTAACAGGCAGAAAAGCCATACTTTCGAACACCTTAATGGAATGTGAGGTAGTTTCTGTTTCCTAGTATAACACAGCAGTGCAGAATGCAAGTGTTTATTGGACACGAGCATGTTTCTGTGAGTCTAATATGATTTCCTTTTAATTTATCTTCATACGATTTTACTGTCTCACTCTCAGGTTATCTGAAACCCTCACTCTGTCTGTTTAGCTGTATTTATCGGCATGCAATGAAACTAATTTGGAGTTATGTTTGTTATATATATTATTATGGGGGAAAACCAGTTTAATCAATCAGTAACCACGCATTTCATTCACCCATTAATAACCTATTAAATAAGTCAATTCATACACTCAGATATGGGGAAATATTTATTTGCGTGGTATCCTGGATATTATGTGACCGATATGGTTCTGCCCAATGAAAATGTAAAGACGATCAGGTTTTAGCCAAAATTGTGTTTTTCTGCCTATAAAGCGCTTTACAGTCACTACTTTACTTTAAGAAAACAAACATTTCATACTTCGGTCAGGTTGTTTGATAGCTACGTGCCATTAGCATAGTGAACATAAGCTAATATAATCAACACAGACCCAGTTTATATGTACATGGATATTTTTGAGAAAACAGGGACTCCTTTATCACTCTTTCAGTAATGTCGTGTCTAAATGTTTGCGTAAACCAAACAAAGTTGTCAACAGATTTACGTGAGTTTTGTAAACGCTGATTTTCTTCGTACTTGCATATGATGTTGATGAATGCCCATCACCTGCATGGGCATGGCACAACTCGCTGGCAAGTAGTGATGCCCACAAAACATCACTAAAAATAAATAAAGTGCAAAGACAGTGCAGCAAGAAATGTATCTTTGCAAATTTAAATACGATTTTCACGTTTTCTTCCAGGTTGCTATACATTTGTCAAATTAGCATCGTGTTACTTATTAACCACTATTTTTTTTAAACTCACTATAAATAATTGTATTCATGAAAACCAGAACTTTTTGTCAGTTGATTTGGAACCAAATTGTCAAATAATTAGATCTTTTTGGTAAATCATGGCATTGCTTTTGTATACGTATGAGCGAGTGCAATTAACTACACGGATCATTCTTTGTGATTCCTTTTCTGAAGATTGAGTTGTGTTATTTGATTAACGTTTGTTTCAAAGTAATGTTGCTGTCAGAAGTCTGCAGATGACATTTAACTGTAGAAATTGTGAATCTGTAATTATATTTGTAAATCTGGCTTTTCTACATGACATAATTTACACATATGTACTGTTCAGGTTGATTACGAATCATTTGTTGTGCATTTTTGAACAACTAACTGTTATGTAATCCAAGCAAACGTATCCACAGAGTTCAGAGGCGTGGCCAAGTGGACGGCTACAGAGAGCTTGGGGGAGGGGCTAAAAATATGACTACAAACTAAGCATGTAAAGTGCAAATCTGCAAATAAAATGGGATGTAATTACAAATTAACTTGGTGCACGTGATGACTTGCAAATGTCAAAAGGTGTATACGGATAAAATTTCTGACTGCGAAATGGATTATGGATTGGTGCTCGGTAAAATTTCGGCATTGAATTGATGTACAGTTACTTTTGAAAGGAAGGTTGGTTGGATTTCAGTACTAGGGTGGTCTGTAGAAGGTGGTGTCACCGAGTTCGAACTCTGTGTTGTTTCAAGGCTGCTGAATGTAATCTCATTGTATTGAAAATAATAAATGGGGAATTTGTTTTGAACATTTTTGACTGAAGTACTCTACTGTATTCCCAAGCATACATACGTACAGTGGCAGTCAAAAATTTGGACACACCCTCTAATTCAATATTTTTTTCTTTATATTTATGAATTAAGACATTTCATGTCAAAGTGATGGCGGATGTCGTTTCTCTGTACTTATTTGAGCGGTTCTTGATATAATATGCAGTGTTTTCCCCAGAAAAAAATTAAAGCCCTAAATTCTGGCATGATAAAAAACAGACAATTGAGCGCCAGCGGCGCGAAGTGAAACTAGGGGGGTGCGGGGGCATGCTCCCCCGGAAAATTTTTTGAAAATAGATGCTCTCAGGTGCATTTTCAGGGTCTCTGAGAGGTTTTAGATCCATGATTATAGGATAGATTTTACCAGTGTTTCAATGATTTCTGACCTAAATAGTATTAATGTATACACATTTGAAATTTCACCTTAAAGTTCAACATGCAAGTTAAACTGTTTTGTTATAGATTACTGAGGTATATGATAGATTTGAAAATCTACGGGGATCCCTCAATTATCTATGATCGAGTAGTGTTGTAACAAAAATGTGCATGAAAATATGACCAGCGGTTTGCTCCGTCTTATGCAATCCAATGAAGAGAATCGATCATCATGACCTCCTGTTGATCACAAAGGGATCTGAACCTAAGAACTGCCACCTTAAAATAAGTTGCTGTATTACTATAACTGTAATGATTTAGAATGTTTCCGATGCAATTACCGTAATATATGTAGAATTAAGATGCACTGAAAAGAAAAGTAAGGCAACTGCATATTATAAAGTTTACATTTTGGCACTTTATTAAATGGACTAGATTAAGATTAAAACATATATTCAAAGGAAAAGAAAACTTAATTCATACATTTAAGTTTGCAGAAAGATTATGTATTTATAAAAACATTCATGAAGAGAATTGGTTAATAAGTGTCAAATGCAGCATAATTTTGAATAATAATAACGATAAGCGTATTTGGCAGTGTGAGGTCACTGTGAGCCTTTAACAAAAGAATAATCCGGAGCCGTCTTTTGTTAAATGGATCCCAGGGACATCACACTGCCAAAAATGCTTATGATTATTATTTTAAATTATGCTATATTTGACACATTTGGACAACTTCACTTCGTGAGTGTGTTTATAAGTACATAATCTTTCTGCAAACCCAAACTAATGAATTAAGTTTTCTACTCCTTTAAAGCAGATTAATTCTCCTTGGCTTTTGCTCGGCCCAATGTTGGGCAGCCCTCTCATAGTCCATCTCGCGGTCATCCATGCTGATGTGGATCAAATTGTCCAGCGAGTCTTCTCCTAGCTTATTAAAGTCAGTCGGCTTTGTCCGTCTGGTGGGGACAACATCGGCAGCCAATGAGATCGCTTATAATGAATCGGAAACTTCCGGGATGTCTGACGTTTTCTTTCGATATTTTTATTGGACGGTTTGAACACGTGATCTTGACACAGCCAACAGATTAGTTTGTTTACATCATACCACGCGGACATATTACTTTGACAGAATCGACACAAACGCTGGGAAAAAAAGACCGCTTGTTTAACACATCAATCAGTATGTAAATGGATCTGTTATTTGCTCTCCTATGTATCTAGTTACTTGTTGGTAGGAAATTTTAACGTATCGGTATAAATCTAAGCGTATCGGATTTTAACTAAAGCGACTAAGCGTATCGGCAGGCAGAGCAAACGTATCGGACCCGATACGCTAAAACGCTTTGGGGAAACCCATGATATGGATTACTACAATTGTGGAATAGGTCTGTTTACTGTATTTTGTATTATTTACTGTTTGATCTCAAACACATTAAGAAGGCAAGAAACTTGTCCACTAATTAACTTTTGACGAGGCACAGTTGTTAATTGAAAAGCATTCCAGGTGACTACCTCATGAAGCTGGTTCAGATCATGCCAATAGTGTGTAAAGTGTCATGAAGGTAAGTAAAGAGAAACAACATCCATCATTACTTTAAGGCATGAAGTGTTTTAATTAATAAAAATAAAGAAAAGACATTGAATTAGGTGTGTACGATCTTTTGACTGATACTGTATACACAGAAATGTACAGAATCCTACAGTCTTGGTTAAAGTTGGGAATGTTTTTTAAAGGGAAACGCCACCCATCTTTGTGGGCTGAAATTTTTACTGGGGACAAAAACACGGAGTTTGAACACTATAACCATCAACTGTGAAACAGCAATACAGTGTAATCGTACAGGGCAAACATCCATGTCAAAGTAAGCCACTTTTCACCAATGAGGAACTTGTAGTGGTTGTGGTTGTAGTAGTGGTGGTGGTTGTCGTGGTGGTGGTTGTCGTGGTGGTGGTTGTGGTTGTAGTAGTAGTGGTGGTGGTTGTGGTTATTGTAGTAGTGGTGGTGGTTGTGGTAGTGGTGGTTGTTGTAGTAGTAGTGGTTGTGGTGGTGGTTGTTGTAGTGGTGGTGGTGGTTATTGTAGTAGTAGTGGTGGTTGTGGTTATTGTAGTAGTGGTGGTTGTGGTAGTGGTGGTGATTGTTGTAGTGGTGGTGGTTGTTGTAGTAGTAGTGGTTGTGGCGGTGGGTGTTGTAGTGGTGGCAGTGGTTGTAGTAGTGGTGGCGGTGGGTGTTGTAGTAGTGGTTGATTGGTGTTGTGGTGGTGGTTGTTGTAGTTGTGGTGGTGGTGGTTGTTGTGGTGGTGGTTGTTGTAGTAGTAGTAGTGGTTGTGGTGGTGGTTGTAGTAGTGGTGGCGGTGGGTGTTGTAGTAGTGGTGGCAGTGGTTGTAGTAGTGGTTGATGGTGTTGTGGTAGTGGTTGTTGTAGTGGTGGTGGTTGTAGTGGTGGTGGTTGTAGTAGTGGTGGCGGTGGGTGCTGTAGTAGTGGTTGATGGTGTTGTGGTGGTGGTTGTTGTAGTAGTAGTAGTGGTGGTGGTTGTTGTAGTAGTGGTGGTTTTGGTATAGTGGTGGTTGTAGTACGGTAGTAATGGTGGTGGTTGTAGTAAGCAAGTATCTGACGGTATGGAAAGGATCCCAACAGAGATGCATCTGTGTCTGTTTACCTCAATGACTGTAGAGTTATGGTTTTATCTTTCTCTTCAGGTCTCTGAAGCAGCGCCATGTTCAGTGCCTGTAGTCGATTATCACACAGGGCCTGTTTACTCTGGCTCGAATGGCCGTCAAATTCAAATGCCTTATTGACGTAATCGGATAAATATTCTGGCATTACTTCTGGCACTTCTCCTTTTGTAAACCTCAGAAAACAGCCTCTGACTGCAGGCACTGAATGGGGAGCTGCGTCAGAGACCAGAAGAAGAGAGAGGTCAACCAGTGAGTGTAGAAACAGACATTTTCTGCAGTTTCTCTAGTTATTGAGGTAAACAGACACAGGTGTATCTCTGTAGGAATCCTATCGATGTTGTCAGACATTCTATATAACAACATTTTGAGCCTGTCAGTGGTGAAAGGAAGTGGTTTACTGGTTGCCAAATAGAATTACATTGTGTAGTCATTTTGCGGTTGCCAGCTATAGCATTCGAACTCAATGTTGGTCCGATTTTCTATCATTTTTATCCCCCACTGGCCGAAAAGCCCAGAGGGGGATTGTCATGGCGATTTCCGTCCGTCCTGGGAAGGGTACTCGCATTCTGAAATCAACTCCTCTTACAATTTGTGGAGGAATTTCACCAAACTTGGCAAAAGGCTTTGTTATATGACAGCTATACGCATATTGAAATTACGTTTAATTTGGGCAAATTTTACCAGAGTTATGCCCTTGATTATTAACAAACTTGTACTTTGGCAATTTCATCAAGGTGTGCTCGCTTTCTTAAATCAACTTCCGTCACAATTTTTATCCCCCGCTGGCCGAAAGGGGGATTATGTCATGGCAATGTCCATCTGTCCGTCCCGGGAAGGGTACTCACTTTCTGAAATCAACTCCTCTCTCAATTTTTGGAGGAATTTCACGAAACTTGACAGGATTCTTTGTTGTACGTCAGTAATACGCATATTGCAATTTTGTTAAATTCGGTTGCATTTTACCAGAGTTATGGCACAGTTGCCAGCGGGGGATATTGTGCTCTCAGAGCACTCTTGTTGTCCCTAGGCAGATTCTACCATAACAGAGGCCAGTTAAAGGAAAAGGCAACTTTTGTACAAAACCAGGTGTGTAATAGGAGAAAAACATGTACGTAATCAATTCCGTTAATTATTTCCATTATATATCGAACATGAAAAAATATTTTTAACTTTGAAATCATGAATTGACACAGAGGAGTCGAAGTTGGAGGAGTCAGCCATTTTGAGATTGTGGGCAACTATAAACCAATCAGAATCTTTCGTTAATGCGCCTCCCTCTGATCTGTGACGTCACTGGGCCCATGAAAACAGTGTTTACAAGCAGATCACTGTGATTAGGAGTCCCGGCGGGTGGCTTGTATTCGATTCGTTTATATCCCGACCTTGTCAGCTGTCAGATTTATGTTCATGGACCCGGTAAGCTGGTAAATAATATTTATTTTTTTCTTTACCAAATTCTAACAGAAAACGAGAGCGCCCAAAAGGGAAAACCGAGCCGAGCCACTTCGCGCATGCGCAGTAGGCTTGGTAGGACAAATCCAAATAGGAGTCATTCAGGATTCAGCCATGTTTTTGCTCTGTGTTTTTACTCGACCAAAATTATACAGTATTATGAGCTTTAAATTGCATAAATAAAACCATTTGGTGAAACTTTGAAGAAGCGATTGTACTGGTTTTTTACCTTATTACCATGAAGCACTGAAGAGTTCTTTTCAGCGGTGGGCCGCATGACGTCACGCAGTAGATCAATATGGCGGAACGCATCTTCGCTGAGCTCAGCGCAAGCCCATATTATTAAAAGTTAAAAGATACTGTTATGCGGTCTGTTCTTTCTCTATAAATTCCATGATCGATTACTTTATATATTTATCTATCTATTTGTGGTGATTTTGTACAAAAGTTGCCTTTTCCTTTAAGTCCCATCTCCTTAAATTGCTGAATTGATTATTTTGATCATTCTATTAAGTTTATCTAGTAGCATTTGGGGTCTTGGACATTCACAGTAAATTTTAGGACAGTAGTCCTGGTAACTAATTAATAAAAGCCTGACATGACAGACATGCTAAATGACAATAGAAACACATCGGTTTCTATCATCAAAATCTGACAGACAAACTAACGTCTACCATCATATTCTGACAGACACTCTAGATGACAATAGCAACAAAACTGTTTCTTACATTATTAATCTGACAAATTTAGTAATAATATTAAATACCTCATCACTAGAACCAAATAATAAAATAAAATATTGAAATAAAAAAGATAAAATTTATTTTCAAAATTGAAATATCAACAATAATTGTCAGAACGGTGACGATAGACACGACTGTGTCACATTCGCAGGGAAATAACACATTGAAATGGCCTGTCGGCTGAAAGGGTCGCAAGTGGCTCTGATTTATCTCAACTTACGATAGTTTTTCTCCAGAAAAATGTAAATATGAATGCACAAATATATTCTCAATGTTTCTATCGTCAAAAATTTCTATCGTCAGGATAGCTGACTGAAAATCTATCCTTGATTTATTTGATGAAATCTAGCTGTCAGAACTCCAAGTCTTGCCCGGAAGTAAATGTCTGCCGTCACAAAAATCACTCGCAGTAGAATTTCCTCTTTGCGTCAGTCAACATGTGCGTGGTGAGGGCTTGAATTTTGCTATCGTCAGGTGCATTTGACTGACAGACTGACGATAGCATTTTTTAAAAAATAACTGTGGGCTTCTCGTCGTGAACGAAATAGTTTTTTTCGCTGTTGATCTATTTCAACTCTATCTGTTGACACCCAAAAATGATAAAGCCTGCTTCCACACGATAACTACCAAAGATCCATAATGGCCGAGTCTATCGTCAGGTCATCTGACAGAAATTCACTGACGATAGCAACAGGGAGAATGAAAGTGATTTTTAAAATGGGAGTTATGTCTGTCAGATATGTCAAAGAAATAGAACTTTTATTCTTTAAAAATCTTTTATTGATATACTCGGTGTATTTTTAAATGACGTGCTGTTTTAGAAGACCAAATACCATATTTTTAATCTTGAAAATATTACCTCACTGAAAAAAGGACAAGAAAAAATTATTTTGTGGGCAAGTGGTTAATGGATCCAGTTACGGTAGAATCTGCCCCTAGTAAACATGTGGACCCAAAAAGAAGGGAAAATGGGAGCCAGGTTAAAATACTAGAGTTTCCCTTTCAGACATTTGTGTTAAGAGAGACAGCTTTGCTTTTTTTTTTTTGCATTATAGTTTTGTGTGCGAGTTGATTGTAGAGCAATATTAACAAGATGTGCTGATGAAAGATCAGTTCTCGCTGTTTTACCTCGAAAAAATTCAGTATATTGTAGTGGTCACTTTAGGTTTGTCTCTTGTGGGCGTGTACTGACTGTTGGTACGAGACCTGAGCTGTCTGGCCTTTTTACAGCAAAAACGGACTTGCTTTGTTTTAAGATGTGCATTAATATTGTAAGAAAACACAGAAAAAGAAGAGGAAGTACCTTTCTCTTTCATTGTTCTGCGCTAAACACCGAAGGAGAGCTTAATTTACAGCCAGTAATTTTGAGTTTGTTGCTTTACAGGATTGTAACTAATTAATTTGCATAACATGTTAAAAAAAAAAAAATCTCAAAGGTTGCATCGTAACTTGCATGAAAATGACATCTTTTGCTTGAAAAATGGCACAGCGGTGATTCAGCTGTAACTAATCACAGCCGTCTTGATATTCAGAATAGCTGCACAGTTACAAGTGCAGTATTGCTTTTATACGACATTTTTATAAATGAGCAATATGGACAACATGGCTAAATATTTTGCTTATTTTTGCTCTGCTAGTGGAAATAGATACCAAAGAAGCCACTCTCACTTTATAGCCCATCATCTAGCTGGCTCACACTGATTTGTACATTCTTGTTAAAGGTATTTCCAGTGAAGTTAGCGTCACTTCTTCCTTTTCATCTTCATCTGATGAGCTTTCGTATGAAGTTTCATGAAAAACTGATCATTTTGCCATATACGCTGATGTTGCTACCTTTACTGTAGTAACCACTTCGAAGTATTGTGAGAACTGGAATTTTATGTAGAGAACAGAGTGAAACATCTCCGTGCGGTTATAAGGAATATGCTGACTCTTAGGCAGCTGGGCCATAGAAGGTTCACGCTGCACGCTACACGCTACACGCGTGTAAAGAAAAGTGGACAAACGTAGCATGACTTGCTCTGGGCCATAGAACGGCGTTCACGTTGCACGCTGCACACTTCACGCGTGAAGCGAGAAATGAACATGCACACTTTTTTCTAGGCGTGAAGATGGAAATTCCAGTCAATGCATGCGGTCACCGCCGCGCCAGCCAATCAGAACGGGTCTAGGGAGATAACTCTATGCTTTCAGGGGAAAACTTCAGAAAAAATATAATTGAATGGTATAATTGAAAAATAGTTCTTCATCGGGATTGTCAAGCAGATTATAGAATGTTCGGTGAAATTCACCACGGGTTTCTCTCAGAAGGAAGTGTTCTCGGCTCCAAATTCTGTTCCTTTTTCTCTTCCTCTGTCTCAGTAAAAGCAGAATGAGGCAATCGTCGTCATCCGAAGAGTCCATATTGTTGGTTACTCGGTCAAAGTAGAACAGACGCAACACGTGAACATCCAAGCATGAAGTTTAATGGCCCAGGGTCCGGTTCTTCACGTGTAGCGTGTAGCATGCAGCGTGCAGTGTGAACCTTCTATGGCCCAGCTGCCTTACACTAAGTTCAGACTGCAACCTGAAACAACTCTCATCCAATTTGTTGTGAAATCCAATTTTTTTATTAGGCCGTTCACATTACCAATTATATGAGACTTGTATGCGATCTCCAATATGAACGGAAAACGACCCAAAAGTGTCCCGCATGCGCAAATTGACACGTAATAAGCACATCTACGTAATACGTAAACAAAAAAAAAGCGCACTCTTCAAGTTTGCAAGTAAAGCATGGAGATGAGGCGAGACCTGGCGATGTGGTTTTTGTGGCGGCGGCGGAACTCACACAATAATCTGATTAATGTGGGCAGCAGACTAATGAGACCGAAGGTGTCAAGTTACTGGAAATTTCCAGAACAATCTTATAATCTTGTAATACAGGATGGTTTAAGTTATAAATCAGTTATAGAAACTTTTTTATTTAATCAGGCTAACAGATCAACATCCAGGTCCCTACCAAATCCACCATTAGCTTGATCAATTCTATAAAAGTCTACTTAAATTCTGAAAAGTGTACAAATGTTGTTTTCCACCAAAGAGGCGGGATTAGCCAACGCAGAATAGTGACGTTTGTCTCTTGTTGATGACGTGTAGGTCGCATGAATGCGACCTGTCCGGTCAGACTGCGGTCGCATGTGAAAATAACGGATATGCATCGGAATTAGGACCACATATCCAAGCGGCCTGGGTCGCATGTGAAAAAAATCGGATCTGTGTCGTTCAGATTGTCAATAACAAATCGGATACAGGTCGCATATGGGCAAAAAAATTGGATATGGGTCGTTTCAGGGTGCAGTCTGAACTTAGTCTTGGAACACTACTCATCCAGTCAGGTTAGCGGAACAGAATTACCTGTTGTATATTTAAATTATTCCACCAAATCAAGTCGTACATGAGCTGATAGCTGACGAGGCGCGTAGCACCGACTTGGCTATAAGCCATGTACAATGAGATTGAGTGGAATAACTGTTTTATTCTATCCACACTCACTGGATTTTGTAAAACGGCGCATTTTTATTTTTATCTTTTGCAAATTCAATAAATAACTTTATACAAAACGTCCGACAAAATAATTCTGCTTAGAACGTAAACAAATCGGCGAAATGGCAGTAGAAACTTGTGCAAAATGCTAAAAAAAAAAAAATCTTGAAAAATTAAAAAGATACATTCTTACCATCAAATACCTTTTATTTATTAAACCAAGTTAAAGATACATTACCGCCACCGACTGGGCTGGAGTGTGGAACAGGAGCTTTTTTTTGAGGGGGGGGAACTATATTCTTTCAGCTATTTCTGTTTTTCTTTTAAATACTTTAATTTTAGGGGGTTTTGTTTTCAAGTACACGTTTTATTTCGTCCTCAGTTGGTTCAGCAACACGCGCCACCATTTTGTTTTTTCTTTACTCATGGTATATGAGCTGATATCCTAGTAGTAGAGTAGCCAATCAGAGCATGTGATTGCTCATATCGAGTGAATGTGGATAGAATAATAGACTTTATACTGCTGCACTGTTGAATTCTCGAATCCAATTGGTCAGAAGGTGTTGATGGATTTTATGTAACAGCAGCTCTGCTGGTCATGCTGGTCGCAAATCACAGGTTTATCTTAACACACTCGTTCTGTTACATCATCGTTTCTATAGTAACAGCTTAATGAATTTTCTCCAGTATTTACTCGATGCTGACATTTTGACACGCATATTAACCTGATTTCATACTGAAGACTATTTTAAAACTAATAAAGTGAGAGTTCAGTTTGTTCTTTCTCATTTCTGTTGTTTCACAGTGTTGATCCTGATCAGTGTAAATGTGAATTACATTTTTGGAAGGGACGTTTTTACAACCCCGATTCCAAAAAAGTTGGGACAAAGTACAAATTGTAAATAAAAACGGAATGCAATGATGTGGAAGTTTGAAAATTCCATATTTTATTCAGAATCAAACATAGATGACATATCAAATGTTTAAACTGAGAAAATGTATCATTTAAAGAGAAAAATTAGGTGATTTTAAATTTCATGACAACAACACATCTCAAAAAAGTTGGGACAAGGCCATGTTTACCACTGTGAGACATCCCCTTTTCTCTTTACAACAGTCTGTAAACGTCTGGGGACTGAGGAGACAAGTTGCTCAAGTTTAGGGATAGGAATGTTAACCCATTCTTGTCTAATGTAGGATTCTAGTTGCTCAACTGTCTTAGGTCTTTTTTGTCGTATCTTCCGTTTTATGATGCACCAAATGTTTTCTATGGGTGAAAGATCTGGACTGCAGGCTGGCCAGTTCAGTACCCGGACCCTTCTTCTACGCAGCCATGATGCTGTAATTGATGCAGTATGTGGTTTGGCATTGTCATGTTGGAAAATGCAAGGTCTTCCCTGAAAGAGACGTCATCTGGATGGGAGCATATGTTGCTCTAGAACCTGGATATACCTTTCAGCATTGATGGTGTCTTTCTAGATGTGTAAGCTGCCCATGCTACATGCACTAATGCAACCCCATACCATCAGAGATGCAGGCTTCTGAACTGAGCGCTGATAACAACTTGGGTCGTCCTTCTCCTCTTTAGTCCGAATGACACGGTGTCCCTGATTTCCATAAAGAACTTCAAATTTTGATTCGTCTGACCACAGAACAGTTTTCCACTTTGCCACAGTCCATTTTAAATGAGCCTTGGCCCAGAGAAGACGTCTGCGCTTCTGGATCGTGTTTAGATACGGCTTCTTCTTTGAACTATAGAAATTTAGCTGGCAACGGCGGATGGCACGGTGAATTGTGTTCACAGATAATGTTCTCTGGAAATATTCCCGATCCCATTTTGTGATTTCCAATACAGAAGCATGCCTGTATGTGATGCAGTGCCGTCTAAGGGCCGGAAGATCACGGGCACCCAGTATGGTTTTCCGGCCTTGACCCTTACGCACAGAGATTCTTCCAGATTCTCTGAATCTTTTGATGATATTATGCACTGTAGATGATATGTTCAAACTCTTTGCAATTTTACACTGTCGAACTCCTTTCTGATATTGCTCCACTATTTGTCGGAGCAGAATTAGGGGGATTGGTGATCGTCTTCCCATCTTTACTTCTGAGAGCCGCTGCCACTCCAAGATGCTCTTTTTATACCCAGTCATGTTAATGACCTATTGCCAATTGACCTAATGAGTTGCAATTTGGTCCTCCAGCTGTTCCTTTTTTGTACCTTTAACTTTTCCAGCCTCTTATTGCCCCTGTCCCAACTTTTTTGAGATGTGTTGCTGTCATGAAATTTCAAATGAGCCAATATTTGGCATGAAATTTCAAAATGTCTCACTTTCGACATTTGATATGTTGTCTATGTTCTATTGTGAATACAATATCAGTTTTTGAGATTTGTAAATTATTGCATTCCGTTTTTATTTACAATTTGTACTTTGTCCCAACTTTTTTGGAATCGGGGTTGTACTTGATTAGTAGCGATGGTGCTATTCTGTTAGATATTAGAGAATGATTCTTATTTTTGTAAGTCTGACTTTGCGAAGAGTTTTAGCCTTAAACGCTGAAAGAAGTCCAGCACATGAGATTAGTATACACAACTGTATACAGTACCGTGCAAGTGTGTGTGTGTGTGTATATATATATATATATATATATATATATATATATATATATATATATATATATATATATATAAAAAAAAAAAATTTTTTCCATACAAACTGAGCAGCATATTAAACAAGAGAGCACTTTTCAGATTAAAAACGAAAACATAATGAAGGCTGCTGGGTTTTGGTGCAAAATGAAGAAGCGAGTGTGACAGTGTCCACAAGAACTGGGGCTGGTTCTGTAAGATGCTCAGTAAAACTTACAGCTCATTTCTGCATAAAACTGCACTCACTGTACCTGAGACTTTTTTTTAAATGCAAAGGGTCGTCTCACACCAAATATCGGCTTTGTTCCATTTATTATGGCTTACTGCTGTGGGGATTTTTGTTTGTTTTTGTTTGTTTTTAAATGCTGAAAGATTTCATTTCATTATTTCTTAAGCCATTTTTGGTTTACAGCATTTCTTTACATGTGCCTAAGACTTTTGCACAGCACTGTATATATCGGATCACTTCATTTAGCTCGATGTCGTCTTGCATCCCTTTTTTACAGGTAAAAATATTCGAACAAATGTCATTTAAAAATACCACTTGAGGGTCCCCCCCCCTTTTCGTTTTGATTAGACTTGCTTTCCTGTACTTTTATACCTCGTATCACTGAGGCCACAAATTCTTGTTTATTTAATACAAGTAAATAAGTGACTTTTATCAGTGTGTATAAAGCACGTTGGTTTATAACTGTCATTTTTCACACAGGGGGACGTTCCGGATCGAGCGGACCGACGGCTCACACTTCGACGTACGCATCCCTCCGTTCTCCCTGGAGAGCAACAAGGATGACAAATCTCCTCCTGCTGGATACAACTGGTAGAGCGGAGCGACTAAACAAACTGCTGTCCTTCCCCCACTTGTATCACTCGGAGACTAAAACCTGATCTCGGCTCTCGAACGAAGGATCATGTAGAAACCTGAATCCTTCAGTCCTTCTCTTGAGACTGATTGGGTCACACTGTCACCTGTTCAATACTGTATCCATTACTTTGCTATTGCGCACTTTTTTTTTTTTTGGTGAAAAATAAATGGAAACTACGACTCCTGCACTAATATCGCATCTTCAGTCCCGGGCTTTTGATGGATGATAAATTTAAAGATGCGTTATTTGCATTTCACTTTAAAACAAGCAGGAGTTTGGTGGGGGTTTTTTCTTCTTCTTCTTCTTCTTAATTTTACTGAACTGATGAGACGAGAGCCGTTTTCTTTTTTTTTTTTTCCAGCTTCAGTGTAGTTTAACGTTGCATTTCTCATCCTACCACATCTTATCCATCACATCTGTCTTCCTGTAGGCTTGGTTTCCAACACAGGAGCTTTTTCAGTCACGGAGACGCTTAGAGAGGATGTGCAGTCCGTGTATGTGTGTATATATGGGACGAAAGATGAGTTGTGAATTGGGTTTGAGTGATGAGTGAGTAATTTGTGCCATCATGCAGTATGATCATGTGGAAATATTACCACAATACATACAATGAATAGAAATCCTGTATGGTAAATTTCTGCCTATCAGAAGTGTCAGGACTTTGGAGAACGCTTTGTTCTGTTGTGTACGTTTCAGTGGTTTCCCCACTCTAACACACCGGATTCAACTAATTCACTGAACTCGGATTCTTCCTGATGTCATTGGTCCACGGTTGGTAGAAATGGAGACAGGAGTGAGCCTGACCCGGACACCACCAGCATCACCGCTCAGCCAAGACACCATCTCCAGTGACACCAGTAGTCCAGAGTCTGTGCCGTTTCCCCAGTCGCCAGCTCACTCCAGAGCTTCCTCTTGAAGTGCCTGATGAATGTGAAGGTGGAGAACAGGAACGTGTTGGTAGAAGGTCAGAATGAATCACAGTCATTGCATACCACAATACACAATCATCCTCCTCTGTCCTCTTTTCCTACAAGTTATGACGTGGAAACCCCCCCAAAGCTGTAATTCATGAACCCCACATACGATCCGTCAGTCTCCGTTTGATCATAAACCAGTGAAGATTTCCTGAATCAACATGCTAGCAACGTCAAATCAGTATCAGTGTCCCCTGCTGCCAAGTTTCTCAATCGAGCCGAGAAGTTCGTCTACTTTTCCAGCGCCGCCATGATTGAAAATCACGTGATTGGATTCCTGCACGCTGATTCGCCAAAGCTTGAACGGTGTTCGTGAACTTTACACGCCGTGCCGTTTTACCTTTAGACTTGTTTAATTTCCGACCCTTCCATACCATGACACGGTGTGTCATGAGCGGTTTTGTTACTTATTTTGACAGTTCACGTTCAAAACATTTGGTGCGCGGTTTCTGTTTCTTGCAGACGAATTCAACATCACTCACCTTTCAACCAATCAGCGCGCAGCAACGCATTTCCAAAATGGCAGCACCGGCGGAGTAGACTGGAAGTTTTCTTCTTAGTTTGGGAGGAAAAAAAGACGGTTTGGATCAATATTATCGACTCGACTTGAATAACACGTTGAGCTGAGTAATCTTTATTGATTCATGATCAAAGTAAGGTCGGTAGACAGGCCGTGGAGCTAGCCGTTTACGAAATGCACGACTTCTAACACGGGAAGCACCAGCTTTGGGGTCTTTCCGTGTCATAACTTGTAGGAAAAGAAGACCGAGGAGGATTGTGTATTGGGGCACGTAGCGACTGAGAGATGAACCAGCTGTAAAGATCTCGCCCTGTTGCTGAGTATCCAAGCCTGGTTAACCCTGAGAGTCGAAGTGGGTGTGTTGGAGCAGGGAAAACACTAAATGATACAGGACGTAGTGTTTGAGTGATTGGACAGCCAGTCACTAGTGTGAGCTGGATAATTATATCATGGTTTGTTTTTTGTTTTTCCTTTTAGCTCTTCTGTAAAACCAGAACTCTTGGAAAAAAGTCTGCTTCTCTGAGCGCTGATTCGTTTTGGATTTAAAACTTGTTGGATATCTAGGATGATAAAAAAAAAGAATAGTTTTCTCTGCACAAATGATACGTTTCTGTATGATTGAATAATAGTAATACGCTGATAAGCTAAACAAGGTGTGTGTGTGTGTATATGAGGTGAAGGCATTTTAAAGGAAAAATCCATCCTGAACCTTTCGCATATCAGGGACACAACAGCAAAACCTAATTGTGATCTCTTACGCTTGTTGTTGGGTTTCTCTCTCTCTCTCTCTCTCTCTCTCATTAAACATAATTGTAACTGTGCTACCAAAAACAGTGATGTCATTGCGTAAGACAACTGGGATTTCTCACAGAAATAAGAAAAATATTGCATTTTAATCGCATTGAAGATATTTTCATCGAAACATGTTTCAGGAAAGCGTTTTCCTTTGAAATGTTTGAAGCCTGTCATTTTTGGCGGATGGATGGATGGATGGATGGATGGATGGATGGATGGAAGGTGAGATAAATGTGACTAAATCCAAATTGTTTACAGTCTGTTGTCAGTAATTGTTATTCAGGTAAATTCTGAGCGTACTTCACGATCTGATGATCACTGTTCCTTCACTAGGATATTAGCGCGTCTTTCATGTTGTGCGTTTGTGATTGATTCTTTTCTCAATGTCTGATTTTTGTCTTCCCCAGAAATGTGAGTTTACGTATGTTCCAGGTCTCAGCTGCACATCTGTGCTTGCGATTTTTGATTTTTCTCTGCGTGTATGTGTAAGATATTGGGATATCTTCCGAAGGTGTTCGTATGTAACAGAGTTAGAGCAACAGTGCTATTGTTTGTGTGTATAAGGGAAAAGTCACCTATGCATTTTTCTGAAGTCTTAATCATGATGGAAACTCCAAGTTCAAGTTTGACTTCCTGTTTAGTTTTATTCTTTTATGAAGGATAGAATTAAAAAAAAAGGTTAAGAAAATAAAGATCAGGTTAATAAGAGTGAAAAGACTTCACTTGTTTACTTCAGTGTTACTGTTAATATTAGATAGACGATTATAAGAGAAACAAGAACCAAGAGTTCAGAAACGTCTCCTTTCTTTTCAGGACGTTGCAGTCAACTCCCAAGATTATTGGAGTCATGAAAATTAATTAAAATGATTTAAAATATTCACGTTGTGTTAATGTTACCCTATTATTTATGGAATGATGTGATGTTAAGTTTGGATAATACCAGGCCTCATATATCACTCTTTTAGTATAAAAATTGTTTTTATAAATGTTTGCGGAAACCAGACCAGACTTTCGTCTAAACGGGGGAACAGGGGCGCTGCGCCCTCTTACTCTCGGCGTGCGCCCCCTTACCGACTCCGTGAAAACATCTCAGCAACACTACGTGACAACGTGTCTGATCATCAAATACGTTATAATTGCTCCAAAAATATTCCAATCATAGTAGATACACCGCCAGACGGTGCAAAAACAATCCGAATTGGCGTTTTCCAGACTGAGGCGCCATGTTGTTTACTTGTCGCGGCTGCTCTCGCGAGATTTGACATGGGTTACTGACAAGGTCAGCTGACTTGTAGAGCGAGATTTCTCGAGACTGAATGACCTTTCACCCACCGGCGCGGGAGCTTTTGACAGAAGTAGTTTGCGAGTTGTTTTTGTTGACACTTGGGCATTTAAAGATGTCATCCCGCGGCACGAAGCGGAAGAAAGCCAAAGACTGTCCGGGGCAGAAGAAGATTACTTCTTTCTTTTTCAATGTTGACAGACAATTTGTTAAAATTTCCCTCTCGGATAGCCTCAGAATGTCCCATTGGAGCATTTTTCAAAGGCTTTGCACGGCGGGGGAGGGACAGACAACCGGCACCATCCCCCCCCGCTTCGCTCCCTCGCCATGGTGAGCGCCCTCATACTAAATTTTTCTCTAGAAAAAACCCTGCAGACCAAAGTAAAATTTTATGAACGTTTCAGAAATGCTGGTTTTCTTTGTCGTCGCATTTGTACGTTGATCTATCGTAAAGTGCAAAGTGATTTCCAGGCACAGCTCAATTGCATCTAGCAACGCCCACAAAACTGTATAAAAGGTGAAGAGCACAGAGGGTCAGAAACACAAAATGAACACTGAAAGAAAAGGCAGACGATATTTCGGCTCCCTTCCAAGGGTGTTTCTAGCTGTTGAAAAGACCAGCGGCTGAGTCAGGTTTTCCTGAGGCTTGGAATGTATTTATTTTATTTTGTTTAAAGGGAGATTGGCGTAGATGGGTTGGCGAGGTTATATCTAACTTTACAAGAAATATTATCACCCACACACATTCAAAGGTTGTCGTCTTTATGAATGATTTTTGCACTGCGCTTTTTAAATGTATGGAGTTCACTGCAGTTTCTGTCTCTTTAAGTTCTCAACATCCATAATGTCTCAGGAAACTGAGGCACTTGACAATTGACTATTAAATATCTCGTCTCGTCATCTTCCGCTTTATCCGGGACCGGGTCGCGGAGGCAGTAGTCTAAGCATGGAAGCCCAAACTTCCCTTTCCCCAGACACCTCGGCCAGCTCCTCAGGAAGAACACCGAGGCGTTCCCAGGCCAGCCGAGGGACATGGTCCCTCCAGCATGTCCTGGGTCTTTCCCGGGGCCTCCCCCCGGGGGGACATGCCTGGAACACCTCCCCAGGGAGGCGTCCAGGAGGCATCCGAAAAAGATGCCCGAGCCACCTCAGCTGATTCCTCTCGATTCCTCTCGTCGCCCGGTATGACGCAGCCGGGGCCCCACCCTGGAGCCAGGCCCGGGGTTGGGGCTCGTATGCGAGCGCTTGGTGGCCGGGCCTTTGCCCATGGGGCCCGGCCGGGCTCAGTCCGAAGCGGTGACGTGGGCCCGACCTCCTGTGGGTTCACCACCCACAGAGGTAGCAGTAGGGGACTGGTGCAGTGTGGATTGGGTGGCAGTCGAAGGCAGGGGCCTCGACGACCTGATCCCCGGACACAGCGGCTGGCTGTTGGGATCGAGACTATTAAATATCACGAGTAAAATTTCAGATCAGTGTAATAAAAATATATCATTTCTCACTCGCATCTCTCTCCTTTAGGAGCACAAAGACACATTCTAAGCTCCATTATTATATTATAACATTCAAAATCCCAGATGACATCCCATCTCACATATTATCATATAACGATGTCTTCCAAGCTACACACACCGTTCTCTCCAATGCGTCCAGGCTCAGCTGACTGCAGCAGCTCATTTGTAGTATCTGGACAACACCAATTTATGTTGCCATTAATATTGCGTGGCAAAAAAAAAAACCCAAAACCCTATTTAATCCCTATACAGTGGATATAAAAAGTCTACACACCCTGTTAAAATGATCGGTTTTTCTGATGTAAAAAAAAAAAAATGAGACCACGATAAATAATTTCAAAACTTTTCCCACCTTTAATGTGACCTATAACCTGTACAATTCAATTGAAAAACAAACAAATCTGTTGGGGGGGAAACATAAAAAATGTACAATAATCTGGTTGTGCAAGTGTGCACACCCTTAAACCAATACTTTGTTGAAGCACCTTTTGATTTTATTACAGCATTCAGTCTTTTTGGGTCGGAGTCTATCAGCCTGCCACATCTAGACTTGGCAATATTTGCCCACTCTTCCTTGCAAAAGCGCTCCAAATCTGTCAGATTGCGAGGGCGTCTCTTGTGCACAGCCCTCTTCAGGTCACCCCGCAGATTTTTAATTGGATTTAGGTCTGGGCTCTGGCTGGACCATTCCAAAACTTTTTTGGGGTTACTGTCGTGCTGAGAGATGAAATTCCTCTTCGTCTTCAGCTTTCTAGCAGACACCTGAAGGTTTTGGGCCAAAATTGACTGGTATTTAGAACGGTTCATAATTCCCTCCACCTTGACTAAAGCCCCTGTTCCAGCTGAAGAAAAACAACCCCAAAACATGATGCTGCCACCACCATGCTTCACCGTGGGTTTGGTGTTCTTTTGGTGATGCGCAGTGTTGTTTTTGTGCCAGACATACCTTTTGGAATTGTGGCCAAAAAGTTCAACCTTGGTTTCATCAGACCATAACACATTTTCCCACATGCTTTTGGGAGAGTTGATGTATTTTTTTGTAAAATTTAGCCGGGCCTGGATGCTTTTCTTTGACCCTACCTCATAGTCCAGACATATGGAGAATACGGGAGATTGTCACGTGCAGTACACAACCAGTACTTGCCAGAAATTCCTGCAGCTCCTTCAGTGTTGCTGTTGGCCTCTCGGCAGCCTCCGTGACCAGTTTTCGTCTTGTCTTTTCATCAATTTTGGAGGGACGTCCAGTTCTCGGTAATGTCACTGTTGTCCCATATTTTCTCCACTTCTTGATGACGATCTTCACTGTGCTCCATGGTATATCTAATGCTGTGGGAATATTTTTGTACCCTTCTCCTGACTGATACGTTTCAACAGTGAGATCCCTCTGATGCTTTGTAAGCTCTCTGTGAACGCTGGCTTTTGCTGGAGGATGCAACTGAGTAAATGTCTGAACTTTATTTGGGGTTAATCAGAGTCATTTTAATTGATGGCAGGTGTGAACCCAAAAAGACTGAATGCTGTAATTAAATCAAAAGGTGCTTCAACAAAGTATTAGTTTTAAGCGTGTGCATACTTATGCAACCCGCTTATTGTACGTTTTTTGTTTTTCAATTGAATTGTACAGGTTATAGGTCACATTAAAGGTGGGAGAAGTTTTGAAATTATTTATCGTGGTCTTTTTTTTTTTTAAACATCAGAAATACCTAGCATTTTAACGGAGTGTGTACACCGTTTTATTTATTTTATTTTTTTAATCCACTGTATGTGACTAACATGCCAAACGCTAGCTATAGGATGGGATGGTCGGCTGGCTGGTTCTGCATAGGCTACATATAGTATTAAAACACATGATTAAATTCTTTCAGGGCAACTATTGGTGTTGACATGAACACATTGTTGTTGACTGTGAAATAAACTTAGTCAGGGAAAATAGACCACCACTGTAGATATTCATTAAACCACTTTAACCTTTGAGCTCCTCTGGTTTACTAATCATACAGACCCTACGCTGTAAATTCAGCATGACGAGGCCACATGGAATAGGTTTTGTGCATCAACATAATTCAATATATAAACCTACGGTCGATGACTGACTTACCACCTGTTTTCATCTTGAAAAATCCAACAATAGTGGATTGATTTTTGAAGTCATCTTCCATCCAGTTCAGAATGATGTTCTGTTGGTGGTTACCAACATTCTGAATGTGCACTGTGCAGTGCTCAATTATATCCCTCCTCCATCTTCGGACGCTGCAAGTCAAGTTCCGATCTATTTCAGTCGGTAGTTTTCTATTATCTCTTACTTTTTTGAGGGAGGAAATACTCGGGGCTAGGCTCAAAAGACCTGGGGCTATTGAGGTATTTCACCCACGTGACGCAGCCATTTTGGATGGCACGCTTAAGTCCTTCAGTGCAAGGCGGTATGAGATGGTGGAGACCTTTGCACATTTTAACAAGAAAGTAAGCTGTGATTCGTGTTAAATTGGATCTGTCTTTTATCACAAACACTGTACCCAGCCTTGGTATGGAGCCCTGTTTATTTATTTCTGTGTCCCGTTTCTTTCTAGCCTCTGTTATTGCGTTTTATGTCTGATGTCTGCTACATGCAACCCTAGACAAATTAACACTGCCTTGTTTCACTGCTCAGATGGGTTAACAAACACTGACCCAGTTACTTTTTGCTATATATTTTATCAAAATTGCGTTAACTGATAAACTAACCTGAAATGAAATGATCACTGCAAAGTCTGGAGTACTCTGTTGGCTCCCAATCCTGTCTCTTCACAGCTGTAATCCCTCTTGTCTGGGTCAGTAGGAAACCGGTAGTGATGTGTCGGTCGCGAACGATCCGGTTCAAAGAGCCGGCTCTTTGAAGTGAACGACGGGAGCCGGCTCTTCGGTGGGAGCCGAGTTGGGGAGCCGAATTATTTTTTTGTCCTTAGGTGCCTCAGAGAGAGAGACTTTCACAAAAAAAGTTGCTGTCCGATTGCGTCTTTGTGTTGTCCATTACCATTCAAAGGAAAAAAAGTAGCATGGTGTATGCCTACTTTTTTTGGTTGGGGGGGTTGATGTCATTCACAGCTGCGAAAATATGAAAATTGGTGTAATGCTTAAAGCTGTGGAGCGCAGGGGAGAGGAGTCTGTGAGGCACCTGAGGAGGGGAAAATCAGCTGTGTATTTTATATTGGTAATATAACATGGTTTTGCATTATGTTTGTGAGAAAATAATTTATTAATTGGTAAGTAAGTTTTATTTCTATAGCTAGAACACTGTTACACTGCTATACTTTACAAAGCTTTACAATGGCTACAAAAACTAAAAAATAAAATGGAAAACATCCTATTGATAAAATATAAATAATGTAATTAATTAACTAGTTAATTGCAGCAATTAAATCAAAAATAAAATCTCAGGAGCCGTTTGGGAGCCGAAAGAGCCGGCTCCTTATAGTAAGAAGAGCCAAAAGAGCCGAAATTCCCATCACTAGAAACGGGTAAAAGGAGTGTCCTGCTCGCTGTCCCTGTCTGTTGTGGCAGCCCACAGCACAACAAGCAAACACCATGGTTATTTACAGAGTGCTTACTGACAAATTAATCTATTCTAGGTGTCTGTAACACGTTTTTTTTCCAACCCGGTTCTCCCTCTCTGTCTGCAGCGTTAGTATGTAGCTTGACGTTCAAAATGGCGGACACCGGGGCGTCACGTGACCCTGTGACGTCAGGTGAAATACCTCCTAACGACACCAGTGCTTGCTTTAACAACAAGCAAAGCAAGTAGACAAATTGACTAAACCCATTCTGAACATACGCTTATATTGACTCCAAATTCTTTTGGAAATGTTGTATTACTGGTGGTGGTATGGTTGCCTCACAGCAAGAAGATTCTGGGTTCGAGCCCAGTGGCTGACCAGGGCCTTTCTGTGTAGAATTTGCATGTTCTCCCCGTGTCTGCATGGGTTTCTTCCGGGTGCTCCAGTTTCCCCCACAGTCCAAAGACATACAGGTTAGATTAATTGGTGGGTCTAAATTGACCGTAGGTGTGAATGTGTGTGTGTGAATGGTTGTCTCTGTGTCAGCCCTGCGATGATCTAGTGACTCATCCAGGGTGTACCCGCCTCTCGCCCATAGTCAGCTGGGACAGGCTCCAGCTTGCCCACAACCCTGTACAGGATAAACGGTTATGGATAATGGATGGATGGATGGATGGATGACTGGTAGGCTAGCGTTGCCATCTCACAACTCCAGTGCTTCTGGTTCATTCTTGAGCTCGGGATAGTGGTCTCCAGCTTCCTCCATCTCACCTCCCAAAACAATGCTACTGGATGAACTGGTGATGCAAGAATTGAATGAGAATGTGTGTGGTGACAAGTGCGTCAGTTAGTTGCCAGTAGTTTTTCCTCAACCGTGGTTGAAACAAGATCCTTATGGTTTCCCCAACCGTTTTCTCAGGTTTCAGATGGACACAGATGCAAGAGGAACCTTCATGTTAAACTTGGTTAAATGAATTCATTGTTGGTCAACAGGTGGAGACAAACAACAAAAAATCTTCACATCCACGTAATTGCCGTAAAGCGCCCTCTGTAAAATAGAAAAAGTGTTAAGCGTTAAGATTATGGCCTTAGATCAACTTTAAATCCATTTCTATTTCAACCAGGATTAGGATTACGCTGAGGGGAAAACCTGCATCTTTGACCTAGAAAGATCTTGTCAATCCTGTGGATTTTTTTTTTTTAACTAGGTCTGTTTTGACCTGAATAAAAATGCCGTAGGACTATCATACCATAAATGGAACAAAGGTCCAGCTTTAAGGAGAAGGTGCAAAGTTCACAAGGGTTACACCAGGAAATGAATACACACACTTCAGAGCAAACATCCACTGCACACACTTGATTCAGTTCAGTCCTTTCATTTCATGCAGCTTTGAATTCCTGGAACTGTATTGAGTAGCTGTAATGCTGCCCAGGACTGACAGCAAGAATTTAGGGTTCGAATATAGTGGATGTCATAAAAACGATGTCTAATACACAAAGTTTCCAGAGAAGCAGGCTGCTTTGGAAAACACTCCATCATAGGTGAAACCAGTTGAAATGATGGATGAAATAGTTGTGGAAAAATGGCACGGGTTATATAGATACTGTACACAATATATACATGCATGCATGCATATGGTGGTGCTTGAAAGTTTGTGAACCCTTTAGAATTTTCTCTGATTCTGCATCAGTGAGCTAAAACATCAGATTTTGACACAAGTCCAGAAATTAGATCAAGAGAATCCGATTAAACAAATGAGACAACAGTATTCTACTTGGTTATTTGTTTATTGGTGGTGATGGTGGGTTTCCTTATATGAACTGCTCTCACAACATTTCTGTTGGTTTAAGGTCAGGGCTTTGACTTGGCCATTTCAAAACATTATTAATTTTATTCTTGTTTAACCACTATTTGGTAGATCGACTTGTGCGCTTCGGCTCGTTGTCTTGACCCACTGTCTCTTGAGAGTCAGTTCACAGACAGATGTCCTGACATTTTCCTTTCGAATTAGTTGGAATAATTCAGAATTCATGGCAAGCTCTCCTGGTCCAGATGCAGCAAAACAGGCCCCAACCATGATACTACCACCACCATGTTTCACAGATGGGATCAGGTTTTTATGTTGGAATGCGGTGTTTTCCTGTCTCTAAACATAATACTTTTTCTCATTTAAACCAAAAAGTTCTATTTTGGTTTTATCCATTGATCATTTTTCCCAATAGCCTTCTGGCTTGTTCACGTGATCTTTAGCAAACTGTAATGTGTTGTTTTTGAGAGCAGTAGCTTTCTCCTTACAACCCTGCCATGCACACCACTATTGTTCAGTGTTCTCCTGATGGTGGACTCATGAACATTTTAACATTAGCCAATGTGAGAGTCTTTAGTTGCTTAGAAGTTACTATGGGTTCCTTTGTGACTACGTGGACTATTGCACACGTTGCTCTTGGAGTGATCTTTGTTGGTTGTCTACTCCTGGGGAGGGTAACAGTGATGTTGGATTTCCTCCGTCTGTGTTACTGTGGATTAGTGGAGTCCAAACTCTTCAGAGATGGTTTTGTAACCTTTTTCCAGCCTGATGAGCATCAACAACTCTTTCTGAGCTCCTTAGAAATCTCATTTGTTCATGACATGATTGAAAACAGCTGTTAATTTCACCTTGAAATTAACTGCTAATGCGAGAGGTTCACATACTTTTGCCACTCACTATTACACATTATTGGATAATTTTCCTCAATAAATAAATGACCAAGTATAATACTTTTGTTTGTTTAATTGGACTCTTGGGACTTGTGTGAAAATCTGGTGATCTTTTAGGTCATTTATGCAAAAATACAGAAAATTCCAAAGGGTTCACAAACTTTCAAGCACTACTGTATATACATACATTGCTATGGGCGGTGTCCATTTATTGGTGGTCAGATGGTGGTCTGTCTCCACGGATGGACGACTAGGAAGTTGACGAACTCTGCATAGAGACAGTGTTACAGCTAGGAAACAAATTTTGTACCTAATAACCAGGCAAAAGAGTGTTTAAACATCTACCCTTATGAACATTTCGCACACATTTCAGATGACTGATTTTTACGCGATTGTGGGTAATGCGTGCATGCCATGAGAACTCAAGTAAATGTGATAAATAAAACCACAGGTTCTATATGCAAAATGAGCATGTAAAACTGAATCAGGTGTAAGAATCACGTGATAAACGAGTCGTGTAAAAATCACATGAAAATAAATGACCCGTTTAAAAAAAAAAAGTGAGAATTGAATCATGCAAGAATCCCATGTGAAAATAGAATTGTGTAAGAATCACATGTGAAAATAATTACTCGTGCAAGACTCGTGAAAATTGAACCAGGTGTAAGAATCACATGTGAAAACAAATCACTCATGAAAATCACATGAAAATTGAATCATGTGTAAGAATCACGTGAAATTAAATTACACGTCTAAGAATCACGTGAAAATTGAATCATGCAAGAGTCACGTCTCATTCTCATTATCTCTAGCCACTTTATCCTTCTACAGGGTCACAGGCAAGCTGGAGCCTATCTCAGCTGACTACGGGCGAAAGGCGGGGTACACCCTGGACAAGTCGCCAGGTCATCACAGGGCTGACACATAGACACAGACAACCATTCACACTCTCATTCACACCTACGGTCAATTTAGAGTCACCAGTTAACCTAACCTGCATGTCTTTGGACTGTGGGGGAAACCGGAGCACCCGGAGGAAACCCACGCGGACACGGGGAGAACATGCAAACTCCGCACAGAAAGGCCCTCGCCGGCCACAGGGCTTGAACCCGGACCTTCTTGCTGTGAGGCGACAGTGCTAACCACTACACCACCGTGCCGCCGCAAGAGTCACGTGTGAAAATTAATTACACAGGTAAGAACTGTGTGAAAATTGAGCCAGGTGTAAGAATCACATGTGAAAATAATAACTAGTGCAAGACACGTGAAAACTGAATCACATGCAAGATTCACGTGTGAAAATTGATTACACAGGTAAGAACTGTGTGAAAATTGAACCAGGTGTAAGAATCACATGTGAAAACAAATCACTCATGAAAATCACATGAAAATTGAATCGTGTAAAAATCACATGAAAATAAATTAGACGTCTAAGAATCACATGCGAAAATTGAATCATGCAAGAGTCACCTGTGGAAATAAATTACACAGGTAAGAACTGTGTGAAAATTGAACCAGGTGTAAGAATCATGTGAAAAATCACTCATGAAAATCACATGACAATTGAATCGTGTAAGAATCACGTAAAAATAAATTACACGTCTAAGAATCACGTGAAAATTGAATCATGCAAGAGTCACGTGTGAAAATTAATTACACAGGTAAGAACTGTGTGAAAATTGAATCAGGTGTAAGAATCACGTGAAAACATCACTCATGAAATCACATGTGAAAATGATTACTAGTGTAAGACTCACGTGAAGACAATCACGTGGAAGAATTACATGTGAAAATAAATTGCACGTCTAAGAATCACGTGAAAATTGAATCATGCAAGAGTCACGTGTGAAAATTAATTACACAGGTAAGAACTGTATGAAAATTGAATCAGGTGTAAGAATCACATGTGAAAATAATTACTAGTGTAAGACACATGAAAACTGAATCACGTGCAAGTATTACATGTGAAAATAAATTACACGTCTAAGAATCACGTGAAAATTGAATCATGCAAGAGTCACGTGTGAAAATTAATTACACAGGTAAGAACTATGAAAATTGAATCAGGTGTAAGAATCACGTGAAAATAATTACTAGTGCAAGACTCACGTGAAAACTGAATCACGTGCAAGAATTACATGTGAAAATTGAATCACATGCAAGAGTCACGTGTGAAAATTAATTACACAGGTAAGAATTGTGTGGAAATTGAATCAGGTGTAAGAATCACATGTGAAAAAATCACTCATGAAAATCACATGAAAATTGAATCATGTGTAAGAATCACGTGAAAACAATCATGTGCAATGTGAAAATTGAATCACATGCAAGAGTCACGTGTGAAAATTAATTACACAGGTAAGAATTGTGTGGAAATTGAATCAGGTGTAAGAATCTAATCACTCATGAAAATTGAATCATGTAAGAATCACGTGAAAACTGAAGCACGTGCAATGTGAAAATTGAATTACATGCAAGAGTCACGTGTGAAAATTAATTACACAGGTAAGAACTGTGTGCAAATTGAATCAGGTGTAAGAATCACATGTGACAACAAAATCACTCATGAAAATTGAATCATGTGCAAGAATCACATGAAAACTGAATCACGTGCAATGTGAAAATTGAATCACATGCAAGAGTCACGTGCGAAAATTAATTACACAGGTAAGAATTGTGTGGAAATTGAATCAGGGGTAAGAATCACGTGAAAATAATTACTAGTGCAAGACTCACGTGAAAACTGAATCAGGTGTAAGAATCTCATGTGAAAATGATCAGATGTAAAATTCAGGCGTGAAAAAATAATTGTGTAAAAATGGCGTGTGAAAATAAATGAACCACACCAACATCAAACCGGTACTGTATGCACTGCAAGTGAAACCGTGTGACTCCTAACGGGACTCGGGTGAAATGACCGTGTGGAGTGTGTGTGTGAGAGGGTCGGGAGGGAGTGCAGCGGTGGCAGTGTCGGAGTCGGACCCGTGCAGCCCGCTGTGAGGGGTTAATGCGCTCACGGAGGGAGCGCGAGACACAGAACGCCAGCTGCGCGCGCGCTCTCGGTGTGACCGTGTATCAGATGTAAACAGCGCACAGAGGGGCTCGCGCAACTCAGAGTCGGCACGGAAATCCGCGTTTCTTCCCGGCGGAAATGAATTCCCTTTCTGCTCTCTGGAAGTGAAAGTTGTGCAGGCGGACGGTGTTTTGCTCAGAGCTCCAACGGTGTCGCGTGAGCAGCAGGTGTTGCGCCACAGTGCCTGCGGATTCCCCGCCGCGCATCCAGCTCAGGACGCCTTTCCGCCGGGAAGCGACGCTTCATGGAACCAACTGATGAAGTGAAGTGAATAAGGTTCGGACTCCTCGCTCATGTTCATCTCCACCGGGGTTTTGCTGCTCTGCTCTGCTCTGCCCTGTGAATTAAGGCTTTGGCTCATCACTGGGAAAACCTTTCACAATGGACATGTCCTCCTTCAAACCCCAGCATTTTAATGCAACTGCAATCTCCTGGAGTCTTTTTTTTCCATTAGAAAGTAAAGAAATACTCCTCTAATACACCTGTACATCTCGTTCAACAAATCGGAGGAGAATCGGTTCATTTTTAAAGCGAGTACAGCGACTTGATTCTTTTTGAAAACTGCTCTTTTAAGGGAGTAGAGCGAATCGGTTCTTCTTAGACGACTCTTTTAAGTGAGTCCAGCGATTCGACTCTTTTGAAACGACTCCTTTAAGTGATTGCAGAGAATCGATTCTTTTTAAAAGCATTCTTAACTCTTCTAGATTGTAGCTATTCTCTATAATTACTAAGTGAGTCGAGCAAATCGATTCTTTAAACGACTCTTAAGTGAGTCCAGTGATTCGACTCTTTTTTTTTAATGACTTTGGTAGAGAGAATCGATTCTTTAAAACTTCTTTTAACTATAGGTAGAGCAAATCGATTCTTTAAACGACTCTTAAGTGAGTCCAGCGATTCGACTCTTTTGAAATGACTTTAGTAGAGTGAATCGATTCTTTAAAACTCAACTCTTAGCTATAGTAGAGCAAATCGATTCTTTAAACGACTCTTGAGTACAGCGATTTGACTCTTTTGAAACGACTCCTTTAAGTGATCGCAGAGAATCGATTCTTTTTAAAAGCATTCTTAACTCTTCTAGATTGTAGCTATTCTCTATAATTACTAAGTGAGTCGAGCAAATCAATTCTTTAAACGACTCTTAAGTGAGTCCAGCGATTCGACTCTTTTGAAATGACTTTAGTAGAGTGAATCGATTCTTTAAAACTCAACTCTTAGCTATAGTAGAGCAAATCGATTCTTTAAACGACTCTTGAGTACAGCGATTTGACTCTTTTGAAACGACTCCTTTAAGTGATCGCAGAGAATCGATTCTTTTTAAAAGCATTCTTAACTCTTCTAGATTGTAGCTATTCTCTATAATTACTAAGTGAGTCGAGCAAATCAATTCTTTAAACGACTCTTGAGTACAGCGATTCGACTCTTTTGAAACGACTCTTTTAAGTGATCGCAGAGAATCAATTCTTTTTAAAAGCATTCTTAACTCTTCTAGATTGTAGCTATTCTCTATAATTACTAAGTGAGTCGAGCAAATCGATTCTTTAAACGACTCTTAAGTGAGTCCAGTGATTCGACTCTTTTTTTTTTTTAATGACTTTGGTAGAGTGAATCGATTCTTTAAAACTTCTTTTAACTACAGTAGAGCAAATCGATTCTTTAAATGACTCTTAAGTGAGTCCAGCGATTCGACTCTTTTGAAATGACTTTAGTAGAGTGAATCGATTCTTTAAAACTCAACTCTTAGCTATAGTAGAGCAAATCGATTCTTTAAACGACTCTTAAGTGAGTACAGCGATTTGACTCTTTTGAAACGACTCCTTTAAGTGATCGCAGAGAATCGATTCTTTTTAAAAGCATTCTTAACTCTTCTAGATTGTAGCTATTCTCTATAATTACTAAGTGAGTCGAGCAAATCGATTCTTTAAACGACTCTTAAGTGAGTCCAGTGATTCGACTCTTTTTTTTTTTTTTTAAATGACTTTGGTAGAGTGAATCGATTCTTTAAAACTTCTTTTAACTATAGTAGAGCAAATCGATTCTTTAAATGACTCTTAAGTGAGTCCAGCGATTCGACTCTTTTGAAACGACTCCTTTAAGTGATCGCAGAGAATCGATTCTTTTTAAAAGCATTCTTAACTCTTCTAGATTGTAGCTATTCTCTATAATTACTAAGTGAGTCGAGCAAATCGATTCTTTAAATGACTCTTAAGTGAGTCCAGTGATTTGACTCTTTTTTGAAATGACTTTGGTAGAGTGAATCGATTCTTTAAAACTTCTTTTAACTATAGTAGAGCAAATTGATTCTTTAAACGACTCTTAAGTGAGTCCAGCGAATCGACTCTTTTGAAATGACTCCTTTAAGTGATCGCAGAGAATCAATTATTTTTAAAAGCATTCTTAACTCTTTTAGATTGTAGCTATTCTCTATAATTACTAAGTGAGTAGAGCAAATTGATTCTTTTTAAACGACCTATTTTAATTGAGTAGATTCAAAGATTCAAATTCAAGATTCAAAGATTCTTTATTGTCAATTCACTGTATATCCAGGACATATAGGAGAATCGAAATGCCGTTGAGTAGAGTGAATGGTTTCTTTCTAAATGACTATTTTAAGTGAATAGAGCCAATCAATTCTTTTTAAACAACTCTTAAGTGAGTCCAGCAATTCGACTCTTTTGAAACAACTCCTTTAAGTGATCACAGAGAATCAATTCTTTTAAAAGCATTCTTAACTCTTCTAGATTGTAGCTATTCTCTATAATTACTAAGTGAATAGAGCAAATCGATTCTTTTTAAATGACCTATTTTAATTGAGTAGAGAGAATGGTTTCTTTCTGAATGACTATTTTAAGTGACTAGAGCCAATCGATTCTTTTTAAACGACTCTTTTAAGTGAGTACATCGATTCGACTCTTTTGAAATGACTCAAGTTAGTAGAGTGAATCGATTCTTTAAACGACTCTTAAGTGAGTACAGCGAATCAGTTCTTTTTAAACGACTCCTTTAAGTGAGTAGAGCAAATTGATTTTTTATGCTACCCATTTTAATTGAGTAGAGTGAATGGTTTATTTTAAAATTACTTCTGTAAGTGAGTAGAGCCAATCAACTCTTTTGAAACGACTCCTTTATCACAGAGAATCGATTCTTTTTAAAGCATTCTTAACTCTTCTAGATTGTAGCTATTCTCGAGAATTACTATTCTATTTGAAGTGTGTAGAGCAAATCAATTCTTTTTAAATAACCTATTTTTGAGTAGAGAGTGGTTTCTTTCTAAATGACTATTTTAAGTGACTAGAGCCAATCGATTCTTTTTAAATGACTCTTTTAAGTGAGTACATTGATTCGACTCTTTTGAAATGACTCAAGTTAGTAGAGTGAATCAATTCTTTAAAACTATTCTTTTAACGATAGAGCGAATCGATTCTTCTTAAATGACTTAGGTGAGTATATTGATTCACACTTTTGAAACGACTCAAGTTAGTTGAGTGAATCAATTCTTTTAAAACTTCTTTTAACTATGGTCGAGCGAATTGATTCTTCTTAAACGATTCTTCGGTGAGTATATTGAGTCGACTCTTTTGTAACGACTACGTTAAGTGAGTAGAGCAAATTGATTATTTTTATGTCACCCATTTTAATTGAGTAGAAATAATGGTTTCTTTTAAAATTACTATTTTAAGTGAGTAGAGCAAATTGATTCTTCTTAAACGACTCTTGAGTACATTGATTTGACTCTTTTGAAACGACTATCTTAAGTGATCACAGCGAATCAGTTCTTTTTACACTACAGTTTTAATTGAGTAGAGATAATGTTTTCTTTTTAAACAACTTTTAAGTAAGTAGAGCGAAATGATTCTTTTTAAATGACTCTTAAGTGAGTACATTGATTTGACTCTTTTGAAATTACTCTTTTATGTTAGGAGAGTGAATCGATTCTTTTTAAGCTATTCTTTTAAGTGAGTAGGGCGAATCAGTTCTTGTTAACAGCTCTTTTAAGTGGGCATACCAAGTCGACTCTTTTGAAACAACTCTTTTAAGTTAGTAGAGCTAATCTATTTGTGCAGACGAGCCAAAACATCGTGTCAGTTTTGAGTGTGTTGCTTACACTGTTAGCGGATTTTATTGACTTCATTTTGAATTGTAAATCTGTTCTCAGATAGTTTACTTTTATCACTTACACAGAAGTCATTTTTGGCTTAACAAGATGCTATCATATAGATATGAATCAGCTGAGTTTTGAAATAGTTTTCATAGCTGCTTATTTCTATATGGCCCCTAAAAGCAATTCATTTAGCACAAATCAATCAGAGCTAATTTGTATTAACAATAGTTTGTGCTGATTGTGAGAAAGAGTCAAATCAGCAAAAGGAGTCGTGATGCGTATAGCTACACCTGATTCAGCACTACAGGATGGGGGCTAGGCAGTCCAAAGGCTCCGAGGCTGGTTCTGGACCTTTCCAGGGGTTTTGGAGACGAGCTCAGGGCTCTGTCCTGCTCCGTTCATCCTCCAGTGAGCGGCCAGAGAATCCAGGGGTGCCTGCGCCTTACCGCCGTCGCGTTGGCATGATTCAGGACGTGCTGCTGAGAGCGAAGGAGGGGAGACAGGAGGAGGCCAGTGAGCTGCTAAGAAGTCTGAGACAGGTAAACTTAAAAATCAGATTTTTTTTTTTTTGTAATATAAGTAACAGTTTTCTTCAAAGGATGCCAAGTAGACTGATACTCTTGAGTCTTGGCCATCTCACAGTTTCTTCCTCATGTCCTTTCAGGTAAGTTTTCCTTGCCAACATTGCCTCTGGCTTGTTCATGAGGGATCTAAATCACCATCTGGATTTCTGTAAAGCTCTTTTGTGGTAATGTCTAGTGTTAAAAGTGCAATACAAATAAAATTGAATTAAAATTTGCCCTAGACTTCAAGAAAGACTGGTCTTCATTCCTCTATCTCCTTTTGAGTTGAGTGAAAATAGCCAGGTGTCTGTAGCTTATACAATGTACAGAATATAGTTATTGCTCTCCTTCAAGCGTGTTCATCTACCTTATGTTGTTATACACTGGTGCTTGAAAGTTTGTGAACTCTTTAGAATTTTCTATATTTCTGCATAAATATGACCGAAAACATCAGATTTTCACACAAGTCCTAAAAGTAGATAAAGAGAATCCAGTTAAACAAATGAGACAAAAATATTATACTTGGTCATTTATTTATTGAGGAAAATGATCCAATATTACATATCTGTGAGTGGCAAAAGTATGTGAACCTTTGCTTTCAGTATCTGGTGTGACCCCCTTGTGCAGCAATGACTGCAACTAAACGGTTGCGGTAACTGTTGATCAGTCCTGCACACCGGTTTGGAGGAATTTTAGCCCATTCCTCCGAACAGAACAACTTCAACTCTGGGACGTTGGTGGGTTCCCTCACATGAACTGCTCGCTTCAGGTCCTTCCACAACATTTTGATTGGATTAAGGTCAGGACTTTGACTTGGCCATTCCAAAACATTAACTTTATTCTTCTTTAACCATTCTTTGGTAGAACGACTTGTGTGCTTAGAGTTGTTGTCTCGCTACATGACCCACCTTCTCTTGAGATTCAGTTCATGGACAGATGTCCTGACATTTTCCTTTAGAATTCGCTGGTATTATTCAGAATTCATTGTTCCATTAATGAATGGCAAGCTGTCCTGGCCCAAATGCAGCAAAACAGGCCCAAACCATGATACTACCACCACCATGTTTCACAGATGGGATAAGGTTCTTATGCTGGAATGCAGTGTTTTCCTTTCTCCAGACATAACACTTCTCATTTAAACCAAAAAGTTTTATTTTGGTCTCATCCGTCCACAAAACATTTTTTCAATAGCCTTCTAGCTTGTCCATGTGATCTTTAGCAAACTGCAGACAAGCAGCAATGTTCTTTTTGGAGAGCAGTGGCTTTCTCCTTGCAACCCTGCCATGCACACCATTGGTGTTCAGTGTTATCCTGATGGTGGACTCATGAACATTAACATTAGCCAATGTGAGAGAGGCCTTCAGTTGCTTAGAAGTTACCCTGGGGTCCTTTGTGACCTCGCCGACTATTACACGCCTTGCTCTTGGAGTGATCTTTGTTGGTCGACCACTCCTGGGGAGGGTAACAATGGTCTTGAATTTCCTCCATTTGTACACAATCTGTCTGACTGTGGATTGGTGGAGTCCAAACTCTTTAGAGATGGTTTTGTAACCTTTTCCAGCCTGATGAGCATCAACAATGCTTTTTCTGAGGTCCTCAGAAATCTCCTTTGTTCGTGCCATGATACACTTCCACAAACGTGTGTTGTGACTTTGATAGATCCCTGTTCTTTAAATAAAACAGGGTGCCCACTTACACCTGATTGTCATCCCATTGATTGAAAACACCTGACTCTAATTTCACCTTCAAATTAACTGCTAATCCTAGAGGTTCACATACTTTTGCCACTCACTCACAGATATGTAATACTGGATCATTTTCTTCAATAAATAAATGACCAAGCATAATATTTTTGTCTCATTTTTTTTAACTGGGTTCTCTTTATCTACTTTTAGGACTTGTGTGAAAATCTGATGATGTTTTAGGTCATATTTATGCTGAAATATAGACAATTCTAAAGGGTTCACAAACTTTCAATCACCACTGTATGAGCATCCATTTAAAAAGATTTGTTTCTGTTATTGTCTCAGATAAAGGACGTGTTCATACTTGCACTCCTAACTTGACAGCTGTCCTGTAAGAGGGAAGAATGAGCCGGTCGGTGTAATATGGCCAGAAAAGTGCATCTGATTCTGAGCACTAACCGTCAAGAAGATGCCTTGAGGGTTTATTAAAGTGTCTGCCCCAGAGAAGATATATAGAGTATAGTAGTTTAATATACTAAGGGTTTAATATCCAGGCTTTCTCTCTTGAGTACACAGCAGCAAGGTTATATGGGGGAAAAGAAAACAGTGTCTGAAAAGAATTGTATAGACAGTGAGTCATCTATAAGTCATATTATGATGAATATGAGTCAATGATTGAATTTTTTCAGCTTAGTCTCTATGTATCATATGTTTGAATAACTTCACAACGCTTTCCCTATGAGGACTGGACAAATCTTAAATCCATCAGCAAGCCCACTTGAAAAGGTGCTACACTTCTTCCAGAATTGTATAAAATCCAAGCTACTCGTAAAGTTGTAGCTAAATCAGGTTGCTAGTTGCTTGCAGTAATGTTAGCTGATGCACTCTGCATTAAAGCTAGACGGCCTTTCGATTTCATAAAATCAGTGAAATTTAGTTCCCTCTGAAATTTGGTCATTGTGATATATGTTTATTTCTGTAATATCTCACAAAATATCAGGCCATTCTGTGGCTGGGAAGTTATTTAATTTCATCTCATCTCATCTCATTATCTCTAGCCGCTTTATCCTTCTACAGGGTCGCAGGCAAGCTGGAGCCTATCCCAGCTGACTATGGGCGAAAGGCGGGGTACACCCTGGACAAGTCGCCAGGTCATCACAGGGCTGACACATAGACACAGACAACCATTCACACTCACATTCACACCTACGGTCAATTTAGAGTCACCAGTTAACCTAACCTGCATGTCTTTGGACTGTGGGGGAAACCGGAGCACCCGGAGGAAACCCACGCGGACACGGGGAGAACATGCAAACTCCACACAGAAAGGCCCTCGCCGGCCCCGGGGCTCGAACCCAGGACCTTCTTGCTGTGAGGCGACAGCGCTAACCACTACACCACCGTGCCGCCCGTTATTTAATTTGAGGGGATTAAAGCAAATAATGTGCATGAAATCGCTCGCTTCGTGCAGTCAAGCAGACAGAGGAAGTCCGTGTGCGCGCGCATGCGCAGGTTTACCTTGACTGTGCGCTGACAGTTACATCATTCTCTCGCTAAACAAACAGCTGATCACACCGAGGTGCTTGCTGACCGCCGATATTTATTAGTTTGGTCCTGCGTTTCCTTTCCTTCGTATATAACATAACGTCTTTTCTTCTCGCTTTCCGTTACTGTAGATGGTCTTTCATTCGCACACTCACGTCCTCCATTTTTCTCTCCTGTTTCAAATTTGTATCCCACAATGCCTTGCGTGAATGGGGAAAGCCCACCATGTCATACATAATGTAGTATTTTGAATTGGGTCATGGTGAAGCAGGAAAAAAAGTGGAGAATTTAGGGTCATGTGGCTCTAAATTCATTAATTGTTCTATTTAAAAAAAAACCTCATAAAATTGGAAGTCTGTGATTCGAATTCAGTAGCTTTCGGTCCACTAAACAAAAATAATTAGGTATCAGGGAAAATTCTTTTTATGACCTACACTTAAACTCTTTAAGGCAGTCTATCTTTAATTTGTGAAAGCAGGGGGTCCAATGGATGATTGTTCATCAATTTCAGTTTATTGAAGATGTTCCGATCTTGTTTTTCTAACAGCACACGTATAGCTAATCTCTCGCTGATGTACTTTCACTTGTAGCATCTGTCTAAAAAATTTTGAACAATGGTAAGTTCTGGTTCTGCAGCCCCATAAACTGGAAGACGATAATATATAGTAATTTAAGATGTTTGAAAGGCAATTGGGTCCGTCTCAGAAACTGGTCTTTCATTTGGGACAGTATGGTCAAAAAATAAATTTTCTAATTTTACTATTTTTTTTGTGTTTACCTAACACTCAATGTTTCTTTTGTCATGTTTAATAAGAATAAAGATAGTATCTTGCTTTATCTGGCCTCCACTGTGGAAAATTTTTTTGATTACAATTCAAATGCTTTTCTAAAATTGATTTACATTTAAAATAACATCATCATGAAGAATTAAAGCCCCTCCTTCACAGATGAGTGAAAATATTGAATAAATTTCCCCTTTTTGATTGCTTGGGTTAAAAATGCCAAGTTATGATGACTGAATTGATTTTTCACTTAAATATGAATAATATGATGCATTTTGGGTATTTGATATGGCAAAATAGGACACAATGGAAAAATCAAGAACACACCGGAAAGATGAGAATAACGGCGGTGGTAAAAGAACAGCGACTGTACCGGCTGAAGGTCGCGCGGGTCTCTGCTGCGGCGCGCGAGCAACGGGACATCACTACCGCACCGGACGGAGCGCGAGGCGGGGGCGGGGCAAAATGACTGGCCGTAGATTCTATCAAAAGTTCGATCTAAATTGACCATGGTTGCAAAATATTGGCCAAAAATACGCAAACACTACGAAATATGAAAGTAAGATGAAAAAGAAACATTCTATTGCCTTATACTGCAAGACTAAAACAAAATAAAACTGTCAACTCACCTTTTCAGTGATAACGTCCGAACAGATCACCCGCGTAACAGAGAGACCGCAAATGGAAGCACGATCAACTTCTAACTGCTAGAGTGGAAAATTCCATTCTACACATGCAAATTGTTAATGTGTGTCCTTCCCCGCACACAAATAACACGCTACGGTAAAAAATAGACCACAACTCATTTTATAGCTCAGAAATTCATACAAGACCAGCTATCATCGCAGGCCCGGCGCCGTGGGGGGGTGAAAGGGGGCGTCGCCCCCTTGTTGCTACAGCCCCGCCCCCTCAACGGAGACTCAGATCACTTAATTGTTTTCTTATGAAAATATAATGTATTATAGACGTATTAATAATTTGCATTTTCAAATACGAAATATTAAGTGGTTGCGCATTGCACAAAAATACATTTCACATAAATCACCTGTTTTAGACATAGATATGTAATGCCGACACAGCCGCGCACACACAGACCTGTGATAAGGACAAGGGGAGGGGTCGTGCGGGCGGGGGTTTTACATGCACACTTACAAGTGCACTGTCTCTGCAATATCCTGCAATATGCAGTCAGTTTACGGGAGTAGTCTTTCCCCCACCGAATTAAACGAATTCAATCACAATATTGTGAATCCATTTTCTTTCTTTGTAGGCTAAGTTTATCTCCGTTTATGTCGGTGTATGTGTTCATATATGGTCCGCTTTGTGCGCAAATAGCGTAAGAATATGTGTCGTTGACGTCACCCCCCATGCAGCGGGGGTGAAAATTCATCACTTCAGAGTGTTTAGTCCCCTACACGCCTAAACTGGGATCGCGGATTAAGTGGTTAGCGTTGACTCGGGGTCTGTTGATTTTTTTTAAATTATGATTTTGGCCGCCGAGCCAAGTACCTTAGACTTGCATTGACGTTTTGTTTTCATGCCGCGGAGCTATTTGTATGTATTTTAAATGTAAAGGACTTGCCTGTAGGTTTGTGTGTGTTGTTTTATGTTTGGCATCTTTCCGGTTGTACTGAGAAAATCGGAGGGGAGGGTTAACAGGTGGGCACGGGGGCTGATAAAGCGCAACTGCCCTGGTAATATATCACATGATTTTCCCGGACTAAAGCAACCTTCGGGGCTGTGGTGGTTTTGCGGTTGGCGCAGTTAATTGTTTGAAACATGTTGTCAGACCGCCATCACTACTACACGCTATATGAAAAATATTTGCCCCCTTGCGATTTCTAATTGCCCCCTTAGTAAACTGTTCCTGGCGCCGGGCCTGTACCATCGTAACCAGGGGCGCAGATAGGATTTTTGAACTGGGGGGGACTGAGCTGTCAGCAAATGATTCCATTTTGTGTGTATATATACTACCGTTCAAAAGTTTGGGGTCACTTTGAAATGTCCTTATTTTTGAAAGAAAAGCACTGTTCTTTTCAATGAAGATCACTTTAAACTAATCAGAAATCCACTCTATACATTGCTAATGTGGTAAATGACTATTCTAGCTGCAAATGTCTGGTTTTTGGTGCAATATCTCCATAGGTGTATAGAGGCCCGCTTCCAGCAACTATCACTCCAGTGTTCTAATGGTACAATGTGTTTGCTCATTGCCTCAGAAGGCTAATGGATGATTAGAAAACCCTTGTACAATCATGTTAGCACAGCTGAAAACAGCTGAGCTCTTTAGAGAAGCTATAAAACTGACCTTCCTTTGAGCAGATTGAGTTTCTGGAGCATCACATTTGTGGGGTCGATTAAATGCTCAAAATTGCCAGAAAAATGTCTTGACTATATTTTCTATTCATTTTACAACTTATGGTGGTAAATAAAAGTGTGACTTTTCATGGAAAACACAAAATTGTCTGGGTGACCCCAAACTTTTGAACGGTAGTGTGTATACATGTTATTTCACCTCCCTCACTGCCATCACCAGGAACTACCTGCAGGCCAGGACAATGATAACATTTTAACATAGCCTATGGAAATCCAAAGTTTACACATTATCATCACGCACAGAAATTGCAAAACTAGTTTTAAAACCGCTAAGTTCCAACTGTTAAACATAGCGAGAGGCTGGGCTACGTGTGTGTGTGTAAAGTGTAAACCAGTGCATCCTGACTTTCTAACTATGCCTGTGTGTTGTGTGAGCGGCAGTCAGTCAACAACTCTTCGCAAAGTTTCCTTATGAAACAATATGCTCGCTGAAATTATGGCAGGGAACGCCAGATTAAACATTAAAACTGCCTTCTGAGCACTGTATCTACAGGCTGCCACCGAAAGAAGGAGGCTACCAGAAAGGCATCTCTACTCCGTACGATTTTACTTTCACTACAACATTACTTTGAACAGACTATCAAAAAATTGCAAGGTGATATGATAAAGTAAGGCACAGTTTACTTACAGTCGTTTTTTTTTTTTTGAAAAAACGATGCAATCGTTTTCTGCCTTTTGGCACCCTTCATCATGCCGTGTTGGGGTCCTGAACTAGGAGGCGCTGTCCCTGATATGCTTGTCAAACTTGTTATGGGTAACCATAGCAACCAAGCTCGAGCTCGCAACCTGTGCAGTCTGCGCAGTTGCAACGATGTATACACTGCTGTGCACCTCAATAAACCGAATAGTAATTAGTCTTTTGATTTTTCCGTGAGGTTTGCCTTATGCAAAGAAAGACAGCATAGATGTTTTTTCCTCCCTATAAATGGGGGGGACCGAACGAGGTGAATTTAAATCTGGGTGGGACGAATCCCCCCCCCGTCCCCCCCTCTATCTGCGCCCGTGATCGTAACATATTCTGTAAGAAACATATTCTATACCTAACTTTCAGCTTTTGTTTTAAAAAACAAAATCGCAGATTTATAACAAAATTTTTAAATGGCGTAGTGATTTTAAGTTCCTACTTTTGGTGAGGTAGTGACCTTGACCCTGAGGCTTTCCGTTTAGATCAAAACACACGATCATATTGGGTTTGGGTCTGCGGAAAATGGAGTTATGACGGTGATCAAATATTTTGCATGATGTTTTATTACGGTTATGATTATTCTGTGAGTGCACCAATCCTTAGGTGTATAAAGTTACAACTTAAAATACAATTAGCGATAACTAGTGGTGCACAATATATCGGCCGCAGATATAATATCGGCCGATATGGTCATTTTTTTACACATCAGTATCATTCCGATGTCAAAATAGGGCGATGTGAACAGGCCGATAACCATTCCCATGTATTTGATGTGTATGTAGGCTTAGGGCACTTAGATGTGAGTGTGGGGGCGGGGATGTTTGTTTTTGAACGAGTGCATTTCCACGTCACATACTCAAGGCGCCAAAAACAGTCAAAAAGTCAGTTTGACTTTGCCTTTGTCTTTGGTGAGGGAGCAACGATGTCATCTGTCTGGGCGTTCTTCAAAGTGTCTGAAGAGGATCCTCGCTATGCTGTATGCAATGAGTGTGAGGGCTGGGTGATGCGAGGGGGAGTTCGTGTCAAATCGTTCAATACAACCAATTTGATAACCCACTTAAAAAACAAGCATCCCGAAGCCTACAAAGAATATGAGAAACTAGCTAATGCTAACAAGCAGCGGAAGAAAGCTGCACCAGTTGGCCCCATAGATCAAGTACTGGAAAAGACCAAGAAATTCCACAAGAACCACCCGAAACAACAGGCATTGACCATGGCAATAACAAAGATGATCGCTGTTGATGGCCAACCATTTTCAGTAGTGGAAGACGAAGGATTCAGCAACATGCTTGAGGTCGCTGAGCCGCGCTATGACAAGCCAAGTCATCGTTACTTTGCGGATGTCGCCTTGCCTGCCTTACATGATATCGTAGCCACCCATGTCCACAAGTTACTCGACAGCAATGTCAATGACATCGGTTTTACAACGGATATCTGGAGTTCCGACCTCAATCAAACAAGCATGTTGAGTCTCACGGCTCGGTGGATCGATGAAAACTTCGAGATGAAGAGAGCCTTGTTACATGCCCAAGAATTCCCCGGCTCGCATACAGGTAGGTGTGTTATTACCTTGTTTCAACGTTATAATTGTGTACGACTGCTTACGTTAGCTGCTAGCAAGCAGACGATGCTAATCTGCTTACCAGTTACTACTAGAGTAGCTTAGCTAGACATGACCCAAACGATACAAACAACCCTTGTGTTTAATTAAACGTTTTTTAAAAAATCTTTTATTCCAGGTACCGCCATAGCCGGTGCGTTTGACGGCATGTTTACTGAATGGAGAATCCAGAAAGAAAATGTGCACGTCGTGTTTCGAGACAACGCACACAACATGGTGAAGGCGATGGAGGAGTGTGGTGTTAAAAGCCTAGGCTGTATGGCTCATCTGGGGCAGTTAGCAGTGCACGATGCGGTACTAAGCCAGCGAAGCGTCGTTGACTCTTTGACTATAGCGAGAAAAATAGTTGGACATTTCAAAAGCTCCCCCCTTGCTACCTCTCGGCTGAGAGACATCCAGAGAGAGATGGGAATGAAGACCAAGAGGCTACAACAGGACGTCCCGACGCGCTGGAATAGCACATTCCTGATGATGACATCTCTCCTGGAACAGAAGTGCGCACTGGTCATGTACGATTCTGACCACGGACTGCCTGTATCTCTCGACACAAACCAGTGGAGTCTCATTGAGAAAATGACCACACTCCTGGCACCGTTTGAAGAATTGACGAGAGAGATTAGCTCGCATACAGCTACAGCTGCTGACGTGATCCCGTCTGTTGTGGCACTCAAGCGTTTTCTGAACAAGACAGCCGAAACCGACAGTGGGGTGAAAACAACCAAGTCTGCACTGCTTGAAGCCGTGAACAAGAGATTCGAAACCACTTTTTCCGAGCAAATCTACTACTTGGCAACAATCCTGGACCCCAGGTATAAAGATCGCTACTTTGACGCAGATCTCAAGCAAGCGGCGAAAAACAAGCTAGAGAAAGAAGTGGACAAGATGACAGCATCAGCGACGACCAGCGCCGGTGCCGCAGATGGGCCTACACCAGAGGCAGAAGACACTGAGCTAGAAGGTGAACCACAAGAAAAGAGGATGTGTACGCCAAGTGAAGGGCATTCGTTCCTGGACATGTTCAATGAAATTCTGGAGGAAAAGGAGCAGGATGAACAGGCAACAGGTCCAACGAGTTTGCAGGTAGGCTAGGTTACTGTACTATTTGAATCAGAATCTTTTAATAGTCTTTTATTCAAATGAAGTATTTCATATTTCTTTGTGCGATCAGATCATTTATCGATGGTTAAATTTATGAAGAATTGGAGTCCATAGTTATTATTGAACTTTTAGGATTGCTGGTGCACGCCATGGCTAACATGGATGCATCTCATTGGGCTCTTTGCACATAAAATTGTAAAGCAGTATAAACATTTCTGGTTACAGACCGCAGTAGTCACGGCCGTGTCTCAAATCACGCACTTCTGTCAGTGCACTGCAATGTACGGTAGTGCGCAGTGTGCACTGAGAACTTGCTGTGCATTTTCCACGTTCAGTGTTGTCCCAAATGGATCACTGCTTTATAACATTTGGCGGAGGTGACGGACGTAACCACCGTTTAAATCGCCAACTCAAACAAACATTCAGATTGATGACTGTAGTTTCGCTGTGGTTGTCAGTGTGAACGTACTATGCACTGAAACATAGCGTTTGAAGTGTTCAAGTGCGCGATTTGAGACACGGAGTCACGTTGAAATGTTAGCAGCTAGCGTGATGTTAAATGAACGATTAAATGGCTACCGTTAAAGTTAGCGGTTTTGTTTGACTATCACTGACAGACTTGTCAGCTAACTTTCGAATGCAAGTTTGTTTATGGTGATTATTATGCAGCCAGTGTAACCGGAAGTAAGTGAACCGTATTGAAAATTATGTGCAGTCTGTCTAGTCTAAAATTCAGTGATAGGTCTGTAATGGGTCTACTGGGCTGGCCAGTGATGGGGTAGGTGAATGAACAGTTATTTTATTTCATTTGGTGTCATGAATACAAATGTTGAATAATAATTTCCTGATGATTTTCCAGAGATGTATATTCATACACTTGTCTATATTTCTTTTAGGTGCATGGTTACCTAAGTGAGCCCACCATCCCCCGAAACGTGAGCCCGCTGCAGTACTGGCAAAGCAACATGAGCCGCTTCCCTGCCCTCGCCCCAGTGGCACGCAAGTACCTGTCTGCTCCATGTACTAGCGTGGATAGTGAACGTCTCTTCTCTGCCGCTTCAAATGTTGTCAGCGAAAAGAGAAATAGGATCGGTACAGAGAGAATGTTGTTAAGCACAACATTCGTCTGCTTTCAAAGCCCGGAAAGGCCAAGGTTTAGGCTTAACTCTAAAGTACATGGCAGTTTTAAAAAGTACTTCTGTACTTACAGTTCACAAGACTGTAAAAACCAGTGTCTGTTCAGTCCTGTTTGTTCTGGCTCCATTTTCACATTTTACCTTTTTCAATTCAGTACTTAGTTACTGTACTTACAGTTCAGAAGACTGCAAAAAATAGTGTCTGTTCAGTCCAGTTTGTTCTGGCTCCATTTTCACATTTTACCTTTTTTATTCTTTTGGCTATGGCCATTTAAGGCCTACTACTGTACTTTAAAGTTATGAACTGATGTACAATGTATTAGTAATTTCTGAAAATAAATAACAAAATAAAAAAATGTGTTTTGGAAAATAACTCTGCTCTTTGTTTGACTATCAAAAATGTGTTTTTGTACAGAGATATCGACATCGGTAAATATCGGTATCGGCCATAACAGCAGTGTTAATATCGGTTATCGGTATCGGCCACAATTTTCACATCGGTGCATCACTAGTGATAACTGTAGACTTTTCAGTGGACTACAACCTTTTTAAGCGAATGCGATGTAGTCAACCATTTATCATGTCCCAGATCAAGCCGCCATTTTTCCACAAATTTGCAGAATGTTTGCCAAATTCTGAATAGAGTATTCACATCAAAGATTTAGTTTTATCTGTATTATTTCTTTCATCATTTTATTTCAAATTAAAACCAACATCACCATTCAAAACCGTATAGTTTATTGACTGTGAGTATATTTAGTGGGCTACCCCCACAGTACCCAGTTTCTGAGACAGACCCAGTTACATTTTGGATTGTCTCCTAATCGCTTCCAGCTAGAATCCTAAGCATGTAGGGAGGGGACGGGGGACTCGGTCTCGAGGTCCTTTTCCTTTGTGCCTCCCCCCCCCCCCCCCCCCCCCCCCCCCAACACACATGCAGTCAGGATCTTGTAAAGTAAGGATTATGCCTCTTCATTTGCCCTCTCTGTTAGAAACAGTGTACTGCAGAGAAAAGAGAGAGAGAGAGAGAGAGAGAGAGAGAGAGGACTTATCAGTCCATGAATATTTAATGCGTCCATACATTCATTAGTGTGTACGGGTAATGTAGAAGACCACCTGCCTCTACATGTCCGCTCGCTCTCTCATGATATTCTGCGTCTCAGGTTTCAAAACTGAAGCTACTCTCCAAATATCCAGTGGTGCTACTCGCTCTAAAAAGTAAAGGCTGATTTATAACAGAGGGGCATTTCATCATATCTCAAGCAGTAAGCAGATTTATTCCATTGTGTTTCCATCCCATGAGTGCAAGTTAAATGCATTAGCCCCTCCCAGACACTCACGGTATTTGGTGAGTCCACTTTAAAGAAAAACATGCAGGAACGCATCCCTATTTTCCTGGCTAGGACGTTAAAGGCTTTCGTGTTCATGGCTAGAAATTTCGTTTTCCGTCGTTTAGCCGTTTTAATGCTAATAACAAGGTTCAGGTGCTGCTGGAAGACCTCATCTCTCTTCTTCGCCCTTATGCTATCTCTCTGTGGTCATTAAACTCTGGATTCATCACATGTACTGCACCTATGGTCAAAATTTCTCTCCTTCTCGCTCTCTCTCACTCTTGTTCTCTTGCTCTCTCGCGCTCTCTCATATGCACACGCCCACACATTTGCTGCCATACCTTTCATTTCTGCAATGCAAATCAGTGTAGAACTCACAAACAACCCTGTCTTTCTGAACATCTCATATAGTTGCCAAGAAAAAAAAAGTCCATTTTTCCCCAGAAGCAATTAGAGGTGTTGAGGAAGAAAGGTGCAACAACAATAATGTAAAAGAGAAAAGTAAGGTTTTGGTTGAAACCTTACTGTATGACTTTAAAGGAACAGTCCACCGTACTTCCATAATGAAATATGCTCTTACCTGAATTGAGACGAGCTGCTCCGTACCTATCCGAGCTTTGCGCGACCTCCCAGTTAGTCAGACACGCTGTCACTCCTGTTAGCAATGTAGCTAGGCTCAGTATGGCCAATGGTATTTTTGGGGCTGTAGTTAGATGCGACCAAACTCTTCCGCGTTTTTCCTGTTTACATAGGTTTATATGACCAGTGATATGAAACAAGTTCAGTTACACAAATTGAAATGTAGCGATTTTCTATGCTATGGAAAGTCCGCACTATAATGACAGGCGTACTAACACCTTCTGCGCGCTTCGACAGCGCATTGATATCTGAGCTCCGTATCAATGCGCTGCCGAAGCGCGCAGAAGGTGTTAGTACGCCTGTCATTATAGCGCGGACTTTCCGTAGCATAGAAAATCGCTACGTTTCAATTTTTTTAACTGAACTTGTTTCATGTCACTGGTCATATAAACCTATGTAAACAGGAAAAACGCGGAAGAGTTTGGTCACATCTAACTACAGCCCCAAAAAATACCGTTGGCCATACTGAGCCTAGCTACATTGCTAACAGGAGTGACAGCGCGTCTGACTGACTGGGAGGTCGCGCAAAGCTCGGATAGGTACGGAGCAGCTCGTCTCAATTCAGGTAAGAGCATATTTCATTATGGAAATACGGTGGACTGTTCCTTTAAGACCTTTGGGTGCCTCGCTTCATGTAAACTCCTGTGAATGATGAGACTTGATCAGCATATAATTGAAAATGCGAACAGTTTCAGACTCCCACTGAAGTGCAGGGGCTGGGGGAGGAGGTTGGTCGTCCACCTCGTCATCGTCATAGTTTCCCGCCCGGCGCATTTCCGGCCTTGGGGCGCTTCTGAATGGATGGAGGTGGAAATCTGACATCCATCAGTCGCAGGAGGGCTGCCTTTTCCATCATAGCTTTTCTTGCCTGTTGGGCGTCGACCCCCAGTAGCTTTTCAACATTCGTCCATACTCTCCTAGACGTTCTTACATCAAAGAGTGCCTGTTTAGAGGTGACCAAGAGTCACCTCTGATTAGAGGGTGTTAACACTTTTGTTTTTTATTAAAAATGTCACGAGGTAGAGAAGTACCAAATGGTCGGCTCTACGTCAGCATCGGCCTTGAAAGGTTCAGGATTGTTTTAACACAGTGTAGCAGTGAACAAACACACATACCCAGAGCAGTGGGCAGCTATGCTACAACACCTGGAGAGCAGTTGGAGGTTCGGTGCCTTGCTCAATTGCACTTCAGCCCATGGCCACCCCAGGTTAACCTAACCGCATGTCTTTGGACCATGGAGGAAACCCATGCAGACAACGTGCAAACTCGACACAGAAAGGCCCCCGTCGGCTGCTGAACTCGAACCCAGAACCTTCTTGCTGTGAGGCGACAGTGCTAACCACTACACTACCGTGCCGCCCCTTGTTTTCTTTTTGTGCTTGTATGGTTTGATGTTTGAATGTTTTGTCTGCCGGTTGTGGTGTAGCTCTAGACCCAGCTTTGTGCATCGGTTTCCTCAGGCTTTGGTCCACCATGGGTGATGTCTGTGCTGCTCACTATGGACTGTAGTGAGCTCGTTGCTCTCTTTAACACCATGGTTGTTCTTTGTGGCGGTGCTTTTGTGCTCGCTTTGTGGATCCATGGTACGATGTTGCCCGGTGGTGTCATGGCGGCTGTGCAGGCAGCGTGGGACATATCTTCGTGCGCCTTTTGGTGGGATTGCGGGCAGCTACGCCACTGGAATTACATCCTGACCCTATTTTTTCTGTTATTGTAAGAAGACCTTGGGTGTCAGAAAGGCACTATATAAGTTGAACTTGTATATAAAAATACTATTTAGAGTGACTGATTTAAAAAATGTTTTTTAATAGATGTCCCCATTGATTTCCTCACCTTTCTCGATGTTGTGCAGTTATAGTGTTATTAATGCACCTAGTGGTCAAAATGGAGATTGCAAATGCTAATAAAGGCCCATTGGGACAGGAGTCACGCTGCCCCACATTCACTCTGTGAACATTTACAGTAGAGGAGGAGCAGCGAACATGACAGTTAATGGCAGGGCTGCAAGTGTTCAGGTTTTTCGAGCAAAATGGGCAGTTTTTAAAAGTATTTCGTCAATGCCAGGATATTGCTTTAGAGCAAATAATCAGAATGAAATCGAATATATTGATGCAAAAGTGTTAAGTGCAGAAAGTGTGTTTATGATGCATAGAACCATGTCAGATGGGGTTGGTTAAAGGGGATCACCTTGAGATCTGCCCCTGCATGTGGTGCACGTGAACGTGCTCTTATGAGACATACTATGTGTTTCACTGAGTATACGTTTACATATGGGCACATTATTAATGGTTGGTGTGTGTGTGTGTGTGTGTGTGTGTGTGTGTGTAGGATTTAGGTATGGAGTCGACGTCTCTGGATGATGTGTTGTACCGGTATGCCAGTTTCCGCAATATGGTGGACCCAATCACTCATGACCTTCTCATCAGCCTCGCTCGCTATGTGCACTGTCCAAAAACGGTGGGATCTCTCTCTCTCACACACACTCACACTCTCTCTCTCTCTCTCTCTCTCTCTCTCTCTCTCTCTCACTATATGTCCTTCCTTTTCTTTCCTTAGTTGTTTCCTTCCTTTCGTCCTTCCTTCTTTATGTTGTCTTTCTTTCCTTCTGTTCTTCTTACTTTCCTTCTTGAATCCTTCATTCCTTTTATACTTCGTTTCCTTCATTCTTCCTTCCTTTTGTTATTCATTTCTTCTTTCCTTTCTGGGAAATAGGTTAAAAGGAAGGAAGTAGATGAACAAAATTATGAATGAATTAAAGAATAAATGAATTAATGAGTAATGAAAGGAAGGAAAGAAAGAAAGGAATGAGTGAATTAATGAAAGAATGAACGACAGGAAGGAAGGAAGAATGGAAAGGATGAACGGAATGGATTAATAAATGAACGGAAGGACAGAACAAATGAAAGGAAGGAAGGAAGGAAGGATGGAGGTGAACAAATTCATGAATGAATTGAAGAATTAATGAGTGAATAAATGAATTGATGAGTAATGAAAGGAAGGAAGAAGAGAAAGGATAAAAGGAAGAAAGGAATGAATTAATAAATGAATGGAAGGAAGGAAGGAACAAATGAAAGGAGGAAGGAAGGACAAGATTGGAAGTAAAGACAGTAAATACAGAAAGGATGAATGGAAGGAAGGAAATAAACGTTTAGACATGGTGGATCACAGGATGAAGGACGTAGGATCAAGAACTCGTGGAGGCATCAATTCGATTGTCTCTCTATCTTTCTTTCTTTCCTCCTTTCTCATCTTCCTTCCTTACATCTTTCCTTCTCCTTTGTTCAGGATTAAATGAATTCCTGTAACAATCACACGTGGAGAGAAAGCTTAGAGCACCTCGTTCTATATTTAGACGGCTTTAGAGAAAGACCAGCTGCGTTCAGGAGGAAAAACACACACGTGCTGGAGCGAAGGCTTTCCTCATCACTGGAGTCTCGGCTTATTACAGAGAGGATACACAGTGAAGGTGCACATGGAGCTGCACTCGTATAAGGCACCATCACTCCAGCCTTATAGACAACACACTGGCTCGCTCACTCACCTATATACCGTATAGCATCTTCAGTGCGCGCGTGCACACACACACACACACACACACACACACACACACACACACACACACACATTTAAAAACACAGGGCTATTTGAGAGGATTTCTTTGCTTATTTGTTTCAGTTGGTTATCCTTATTAATGTGTGTGCCTCCCTCTGCGTGCGCACACACACACACACACACACACACACATTTATTCTGCATAGGTTGTGAAGTTAATCGGCAAGCTGCCAGTCCTTCCCTTCTTTATATTCATTTTATGAACATTATTCATGTTGTGTGTGTGTGTGCATTCTTAATCAGCGTTTTTGATGTTGCCCAGTGCCCGAGCTCTTTTGTATCCTGTCAATGTGTTTGTGGTTTTTGGCTGAGTTCCTCTTGAATGAGGATGCAGGAAGGAAAGAGAGGATGAAAGAGAAATTTTCTAGTGAGGCATTAGCATCGAGCCTGTTGAGCTTAACTCTCTCTCTCTCTTCCCTTCGCTCCCTCTCACTTTCTCACTCTCTCCCTTTCTCTTTCTTGCTCTCGCTCTCTCCACCCCTCTCTCCCCCCTTGCTCCTTCTCACTTTCTCTCCCTCTTTCCCTCTCTTTTCCTCACTCTCCCTCTCTCTCTCCCCTCTCTTTCTCTCCCCCTCTCACTTTCTCTCTTTCTTGCTCTTTCTCTCTCTCTCTTTCTTGCTCTCTCTTCCCCTCTCTCTTTCCCTCTTGCTTGCTCTCTCTCTCCTCCTCCTCCCTTTCCCTATCTATCTATCTATCTATCTATCTATCTATCTATCTATCTATCTATCTATCTATCTATCTATCTATCTATCTATCTATCTATCTATCTATCTATCTATCTATCCACATCCACACACCATCAGCAAGACCCCCATTTCTTCAAAATGTGTTACTCATCATTTTGCATGGCTAGACTTACCGTATACTGTTTTTGTTAGAGTTAATGAACTGGACACACACACACACACACACACACACACACACACACACCCTTACAGAGGAAAGGAAAGATGTCAGATGCAGAGACAGAGTAATGGAGATGAGGAGGTAATTTGAGTCTGATAATTTGTCACAGCGCGTGGGTGTGTTTGTGTGTCTGTGTGCATATGCAGACTATGTGTGTGTGCGTGCACACTGTATGAACAAGTTTCTCAGAAAGACATCAGAAGAATAAAGTGAACAAAGAAAGGAAGAAAGGAAAATAGGATAAAGAGAGAGATGTGATCTAACATGGTGAAACCATAGTGCTGTAAAGCTGTAAAAACACACAAACACACATTATCTGTAGCTGTATTTCCCAGAGGAAGCTGTTTTTGTCGCACTTTTCCTCTGGACTGTTTCATGTCAAAATCTGTGATCCCACGTTTTGTTGTTGTCTCTAAGGGACTTGGACGAGCTTGGACAGGGACTGCTCTGTAGGAGGAGATTTTCAAAAGAAAATCAGGGTGTGTCTCGTACCAAATATAGTCGTACCAGTGTAAATACAGCAGCATGGTGAATTAGTACACCATCAGTGATGCGCATATCTTGTATGCAGTGTGTAATGTAACTTGACTAACTCAAATCTATCCAGTACAAAGGCTTCATCCTCCTGCTGAGTTTTGTTTGACATTCGCAGGTATAGATAGCATCAGCACACACGATGCAGGTCAAGATACACCTTCAGTTATGGTGGAAAAAGTGTGATCTCAGTGACTTTAACTGCTGGTTCGAATATTTCAGAAACACCTGAGATTTTCATGCACAGCAATTTCTTGAGCTTCCACCGAATGGTGTGAAATGCAGCCAGTGAGCTGCACTTGTGCATGCGGAAACGCCTTGTTAATGGCGTCCTTGTTTGACGTGACAGGAAGTTAAACAAGATCGTCAATAACAGCATAGCTCACTCCGGCCCTGTCTAGTCCAGAAGGAACGATCTAAAGTGGGCCACCTTGCGCAATAAATGTTGCAAGTTATATACACTACATACAAGCTATTTATAGAAGCGATATACACCCAAGGAACACCGACCTATTTGCCAGAAAGAATCCAAAACGGTGAAGAATTGACTGAGAAGAAGTGATTTTTGTTGAACTGCTCATTAAGGCTTAATTAGTCCATTAATAATTGTAATTAAGCAAATCTGGGTAGAAGTTATATGCACCCTAGGTACCCTTACATTCATATCGGTGAAGAATTGAAGGAGAAGAAGCTATTTGTGTGGAAACTGCTTGTTTGGGCTTAATTACTCCATATCTTTGTTATTAATTGCAATTATGCAAATTTGGGTAGAAGCCATATGCACCCCAAGCAGACCTACCTTCCTGCCAAAAAGAATAAAAATCGGTGAAGAATTGAGAGAGAAGAAGCGATTTTCGTGAAATGTGGACGATGCTGGGCAGACGACAGACAGCACATGATGGGATAAGCTCATCACCTGTCGGCCGGATGAGCTAATAATCACTCTTGACAGCCGTAGTGAGCAGAAAAACATCTCGGAATGGACAACACCTCAACCATTGAGGTGGATGGGCTACATCAGCAGAAAACCACATCAGGTTACACTCCTGTCAGCCCAGGACAGGAACCTGAGGCTACAGTGGGTACAGGGTAACTGAAACATGTGGACAGGTTGGAGAAAGCCCAGGTGATGTCACTGAGCTCACATTTTCCCCATCCTGTTCAATGTGAATGTGAACTGAAGCTAGTTCATTCGATTCAGGAAGTCTAGAAACGCGATACAACAACAAATATGTATGACTTCTGGTTAGCTGGTCTGTAATCGCAGGTACATTTCAAGTGTCGACTCTGTTAGTCGTTGTCAACTCCGTTGTCAATAAAACCGGGCAATCCATTAACAGGATTGGCGACAACAGAGTTGACATTCCCCACCATTTTGTTTCTTAGCTCCACATACTGACCTCAAACTAGCGACCGCACGGGACGCGTGAAAACAGAATATTTTATGGATTTTAATCGCATTATTGTTTTTAAAAAATGAGCGAGAGATTCAGTCCAACATCACAGTAACAGATTTGACGAATAATTAATCTACTGTCGGTGTAAAATCCTCAACGTTTTGTTCAAATGAATGAGAGAAGAAACATAACCTAACGCATCTCACTGCCTTTCTGAAGTTTCCCACCAGAGGAAGCGACGTCTCTCGGTGCAGGTGTCATGCGTATTATTAAAAGTCTTTGTGGATTTTATGCGGTTTTATAACACCGTTAACAGAGTTGACAAGAACATTTAGGACAGATGAAAAAAAAATTTTATGACTGAAATTTCACATAATACAGAAAATAGATTTTCTATGCAATTGATTTTGTAACAGTTAATAGAATGAATAAAAAAAAACCCAGATTGTTAGACTGAATCACTTCATGTTTATTCAAGTTGAACATTATGAATCAGGAGTCGAAGACGGTCAATAATGTGGGGGGAGGGGTGGGAGTCGTTTAGCTAATGTTTTATGGATAAACTGGGTCGAAAAATGTACATCAAGCCTTGCTGTTGGTGAAAGTTTGTCATGAGTTGCATCATCGTTCAGAACTCATCTCATCTCATTATCTGTAGCCGCTTTATCCTGTTCTGCAGGGTCGCAGGCAAGCTGGAGCCTATCCCAGCTGACTACGGGTGAAAGGCGGGGTACACCCTGGACAAGTCGCCAGGTCATCACAGGGCTGACACATAGACACAGACAACCATTCACACTCACATTCACACCTACGGTCAATTTAGAGTCACCAGTTAACCTAACCTGCATGTCTTTGGACTGTGGGGGAAACCGGAGCACCCGGAGGAAACCCACGCGGACACGGGGAGAACATGCAAACTCCGCACAGAAAGGCCCTCGCCAGCCACGGGGCTCGAACCCGGACCTTCTTGCTGTGAGGCGACGGCACTAACCACTACACCACCGTGCCACCCCTTCGTTCAGAACTGATTCAATAAATATTTCTTTTGTGAAAAATAACACAAGGTTTATCTCGGAGACGTGAAATGTACCCTGAATTCTAGAATGACCCACATACTATGTCTAAACTTTTAGTCTCTGGTGAACAGATTTACAGAGCTACAGTAGTGTGCAAATGTTTTAGGCACAGGTAAAGAAATGCTATAGACCAAAAATGGCTTAAAAAAGAATGAAATTAAATGTTTCAACTTTAAAAACATACTATAAGCAGTAAGCTATAATAAATGAAACAAAGTCAGTATTTGGTCTGAGATGACCCTTTGAAAAAAAAAGTAGTGTCAGGTACAGTGAGTGCAGTTTTATAAGGGAATGAGCTGTAGGTTTTACTGAGCATCTTACAGAACCAGCCATAGTTCTTCTGGACACTTTGACTGTCACACTCGCTTCTCAGAGGTGGACCGAGTACCCAACTTCATCACTTAAATCAAAGTACAGATCCCACTGGTCAAATGTTACTCCGATACAAGTGAAAGTTGTCCAGTCAAATTTTTACTTAAGTTAAAGTACTTGCTTTGAAAAATACTTAAGTATTAAAATTACATTTTCTGTCAATGCATCATTGTATTATTGACACAACAATTACAAAACCTAACACCTCTGAAGCAACCAACTGGATTATTTTGTGAATTCACAAAATGAACGCATGCTGTGCCATCATGGTGGTTTAATGTTAAGCTAGCTAGTCAGTGATGCTCCACTTGACATACTAGCAAACTCTTTTCAAACTCGAAATCATATTGGGTAGCTAACGCGACTAGAAAAGAAAGATTTCTACATTGTTTATTTGGCAGGATTATGCTAAAACATATATTTCTGAAAGGACTTCAGATACGTTAACGTTATTCATGTTAGCGCAACTCCGTTTTTACATGCTAACTAACAGTGTCCAAGTTAACTAGTTACGTGTTAAAGTGCCATTCCACCATTGGATGTATTCTTTGGCATAAAATACAATATATTTTGACAACATATATAAATGGTATCACTAGATAGAGAAATCTTTTAGCTTCAAAATGATATATCAAACATAATTTTTTGACAACGACAAGTATATTAATTTTGCGACCAAAGTCACCTACCCTTTTAATTTCCGCGCGTGATGTCATCGGCAGGTTCCCCTTCTTGTGTACCACGTGACGTGTGACGTGGCACATATTATCAGCAATGGCGGATAGAACGCGATAAAAATAATACCAATAAATCTAGCTAATACCAATAAATCTAGCTAACTGAAAGATTAACTCTAAATTTTTCGCAATTTTTTTGGCCCCCATATACGAGGAGAAATGACTCTCTCACTTTGGGGGTTTCCTGGTCTAAAAATAGACCGACACGTGGTACACAAGAAGGGGAACCTGCCGATGACATCACGTTTCACTACCGCGCGGAAATTAAAAGGGTAGGTGACTTTGGTCGCAAAATTAATATACTTGTCGTTGTCAAAAAATTACGTTTGATATATCATTTTGTAGCTAAAAGATTTCTCTGTCTAGTCATGTTGTCATAAAATATATTGTATTTTATGCCAAAGAATGCATCCAATGGTGGAATGGCACTTTAACGTTAGCCGTGGACAAGGCTACGGCAACTTGGCGAGCAAATCCATAGAAAGTCATTTGACTAACCAGACTGCATAGCTATTGTAACGTTATTGCTAGCTCTAAAAGCACAGACAACTTCACTGCAAGCTTTCTCTTGGAATAAAACATTTACAGACTTCAATATACTTCCGCAGGTCGGGCGGTGAGTTTTTGTAATGGTTCGTTTTCGGCAAACAAAGCAAACATTTAAAACGAAACGACTCTTTAATCCTTTCAGAAAACTGAAACGGGTTCATGGGCCATGGGTGCGTGTGCGGTCATTCCCCAGAAGAACCGCCTCCTTCCATTCTAACATCTACTGGTCGTGTTCAAATCACGCTGCTGAGAAATCACTGAACTTGATTTTATCCAGTCTATGGACATGACCTGACCCTAGTGATTACTGATCGGCTGTCTCAGTGTCACCTGTGAAAAAAATCAATCGCGTTTTAGAAAAGAAAAGAAAAAATATCCACTGCTTCATAGTAACGAGGACATCGATAGAAATGTAGCGGAATGAAAAGTACGATATTTGTCTTTCAAATGTAGTGAAGTTAAAGTCATGAGTTTCCAAAAAAAAAAAAACAATACTCAAGTAAAGTACAGATACTCAAAAAGTGTACTTAAGTACAGTACTCAAGTAAACGTATTTCGTTACTGTCCACCTCTGTTGCTTCTTAATTTTGCACCAAAACCTTCAAAAGTAGCCTTCATTATATTTTCTTTTTTAATCTGAAAAGTGCTCTCTTATGTAATATGCTGCTCAGATACAAACATTTTTTTCTGTAACATTTAATTTTGTGCTGGAAAAAAACACGAACGTTTGGAACTCTAAAATGTTTTTGTACTGACTCGATAATGTAGAAGTCATAAAATAGAAATCTATAACAAAGTTTATATGAAATAAAAACCCCAACAGGGTGCCTAAGTGTGTGTGATGTAACTCTTTCGAATGGGACATCCTTTATCTTGGGAGCATGCGAATGCTGCCTACCTAAGGATCCGCCTCCAGATTGGTAGGTGTCTATGATCACTCTGTACCATCCCTAACATCAAGAACAGTTTTACAAACAGCAGGAAAGTGATCCAAGGTTACAAAGGCAGATCTGGAAGTCTGGAACGCGACTCCATTCGTGACTCCCCGTCGCGAGAGGTGATCCATAAAGCCTGTGATTGGGCAGACAGACGCCCCATGGTGCCTTGGACCACAGAGAGCTCCTGCTGGGTAGCTACATGTGTGTGAGTGTATGTGTGGGTGGATGGATAGGAGAGGGAGGGGTGGGGGGGTGACAGTAGAAGAGCCTGAGCTAAAATGAGGAGAGAGAGAGAGAATGCAAGTTGCGAAAGAGGTTCAGGAGGTTGAACAGATCAATACCCAACCACACAGTGGGAAAATAGCTGATTATATTTAACACATCACACCTGTCCCCCCTCTCTCTCTCTCTCTCTCTCTCTCTCTCTCTCTCTTACAGGAGGGTGAGTCTCTGAGTGCCATGGAGAAAGTGTGTCGCCAGCTGACATACCATCTGAGTCCTCATCCACGTTGGAGACGTCAGGGCCTTCTCAAGGATAAACCCCACGCCAGGTGAGCTCCTCACGGAGATGTTCTTCAAATGTTCCCTAAAATAAGGTCCCTAGACGATCTTTTTTCCCATGACACATGAACATGAGATGTCCACAAGTGCCGGCGACCATGGTTTTCTCCGCCTACACAGACGGTCTGCGCTGGCTACTCGATCTCAGAAAAAAAACAACAACTTGCCTTTCAATGTTCAAGCAATTTATATCGTCTCCACTGCCTATAATTTGCTGCAAATCCAATTATGATTATCCAATTATGGAATTGTCTTTTGATTCGGGTCATGACCCTGTTTGTTGATTGATTCTTGCACTCTGATTGGCTGAGCCGGACCACGTGACCATGCCGTAGTGTATGTAGTTATGTTACAGAGTCAGGCAGCGTACTACAGAGGGGAACCGAGAAAGCCAAGCACACACACGTCTAGAGGGAAATTTCATACATATTTTGCAAGTATTTTACAGGGAAATGGTGAGTAATTTATTAGCTGAGGTGGTGTTTACATTAGACTGTATCAGCGGATCATCAGATTAACGTTTTTAAAACGATTCGCGTGCACACAGCAACGCCAATACACGGATACGCTCGGCTCCGCAGGCATCCTGCGCTCCAAATCACTCCGCCCTGAACAGCGAGTGCCCTCTGGAGGGTGCGCACTCCGGCCCTGCGCAGCTCACAAAGCGCGCGAGTGAAGCGCACGAGCAGTGATTCGGGACAAATGGCAGGAAGTGAAAGTCCGCGCCGTTTTTCAGCAGTCTCGTCACATGACCAACGTGGCATGACCAACGCCAGCGAATCAGGAAGGTGGATGTCACAGTGACGTTGTCCAATGACGACGTCAGCTAGAGCTCAGCACTGCGTATCCTCGTTCCTCAATGTTTACACAGCACCGGATCAGATACGTACTGGGTTGAATACGTGGGCCCTGGCGGATTCAAACTGTTCCGCCTGTGGAGTCGTTTCCCGGCGTTTTAATGTGCACGGACAGTGCATCCGCGACGAAAACGATACGGATACGGTCTAATGTAAACACCACCTGAGAATGCACCAGAAGGCATGTCAATTTCAAAAGTTTTCTGGGGGGGAGCATACCCCCCAGACTCCCCTAGCATTAGCACATTAGCATTAGCATATTAACCGCCTACTACTTTTTTTTTTAGCTGGCTACTTCAGACTTTCTGTAGAACCCTGCATGAAAATAATTACACCTACCAGTCAAGATTTCCAAGATTGACTGCCAAATGCAAACTTATTCCCCAACAAGGGTTATTAATAATGTACATGTAGTCAAAAAAATGTTTACTGCAAGAGGTGTTTAGAAGGAGGTATTTCACAGCTCCAGGGTCTTCAGTCTGGTCCTGATCTCAGGTTAGTGAGTTCTCTTTGTGTTCATGATTTGATTCAATTGATTCTCCAGTTTCTAACAACTAGGTATAAGTGTGGGGGGGTGGGGGGTTTGTTGTCGGTGTCCTCCAGTGGACTGGGTGTATTCCTGTTTCACACCCAGTGCTCCTACGATTTGTTCTAGATCTGTCACTGCTCTGACCAGCACTTACTAAAGATGAATTAATGAATGAAGTGAATGAAGATGTTCTACACACGTTTATGTTCCTGTTGAGTTCACTCCCCACATCCCTCACCTTGCTCATGTTAGATGGCTCCTACATGTACTTTGAGAGAACTAGCAGCTACTCAACTTGTTTACACAGGAATCGAAACACATTTGCACTAGGTGGTCAGATTCACAAGAAATTCTTGAGCTTTTTGTGGCAAAAAAAAAAAGTCAAATGGATTGCAGAGTAAAAGGTCGACTCTCAGTGAGACATTTTAGAAGAAGGAATGCTAGTAATGCATTATAATATAATTCAAGCTTTTGAGAAGCTTGAATCACTGAACCAATTCACTGTTGAGTAAAATGAATTGAATTGACTCAGATAGATAGATGGATTGTGTGTGTGTGTGTGTGTGTGTGTGTGTGTGTGTGTGTGTGTGTAAGAGAAGATAGAGATTAACAGATAGATAGATAGATAGATAGATAGATAGATAGATAGATAGATAGATAGATAGATAGATAGATGGGGAGTGTGTGTGTGTGTGTGTGTGTGTGTGTGTAAGAGATAGAGAAAGAAATGAAATAGATGCAGAAGATATACATTAACATTAAAAGAAATAGAGAGAGAGAGTGGGTGTGTGTAAGAGAGAGAGAAAGAATTGAAATAGATGCAGAAGATAGATAGATAGATAGATAGATAGATAGATAGATAGATAGATAGATAGATAGATAGATAGATAGATAGATGGGGAGTGTGTGTGTGTGTGTGTGTGTGTGTGTGTGTGTGTGTGTGTGTGTGTGTGTGTGTGTGTGTGTGTGTGTGTAAGAGATAGAGAAAGAAATGAAATAGATGCAGAAGATATACATTAACATTAAAAGAAATAGAGAGAGTGGGTGTGTGTAAGAGAGAGATAAAGAGATAAAGAATTGAAATAGATGCAGAAGATAGATAGATAGATAGATAGATAGATAGATAGATAGATAGATAGATAGATAGATAGATAGATAGATAGATAGATAGAGTTGATGAACTGAAGCCAATGGGAGGAAAAGTGAAGGATGTAAAAAAAAAAACCTCCATAAAGCAGGAGTGATGGAGGTATGGATAGAGAGAGAGAGTGCTTTGTACTGTTGCCCAGAACATGTCAAGTAAATTGAGTTATTATTTTGAAAATTGACTCTATGGGAGCAGTTTGAAAAATTTCCCACTCAAAGTCTGTGTTAAAAATGGGTGATAGAGGGAGAAAAAAATGAGGGATGCGGGTGGAATATCAAAAAGAAAAATGCAAGCACAGTTCTGCTCAACGGGCTGAACATTTCACAGTTGGAACAAAGTTTCTGGAACAAAATGTCTGAGCAGTTGGTCACTGAGCAACTTTAGTAGAAGGAATGCTTGTAATGCATTCGAATATTTTTGAGAAGCTTGAATCACTGAATCGAATCACTGTCGAACAAAATGAACTGAACTGACTCACAGACAGACAGACAAGCAAGAAAGACTGTAATATGTCTATAGCTGTCTTCCTATTTATTAACTTATTCATCCATCATTCTTCTGTTTGTTCCCACAAATAAGAATTTCTTATTACTTTTATTGATTTCACTGACCTAATGTATAGTGTGTGTGTGTGTGTGTGTGTGTGTGTGTGTGTGTTTGTTTTCTTGAAGCTTAGCTTGTCCCATGGGATTAGGACCTTTCTAGCTCTGGAACATTCTTACCATTTCTCAAAGATGTCAAACACACACACACACACACACACACACACACACACACACACACACACACACACACACACACACATTTGTCTTACTATCCTTCCATTAACATAATTATTAATGCAGTTAATTAACGCTGTGTCTGCATCTAAACCTAACTCTAACATTAACCTCAGTAATGAAAAGGAAACTTTTTGGTTCGTTTGTTTGTAGTGTGTATATGTATGTATGTATGTATATGTGTGTGTATATATATATATATATATATATATATATATATATATATATATATATATATATATATATATATATGTGTGTATGTGTGTGTGTGTGTGTGTGTGTATGTATATATATGAGTGATTCCACGCTTATGGGTACTGAAATGGGGACATGAACTTTATTTTTAAAAATTCACCTAAAACCATTTCTTTTTTTTTACCATCAGGTCACAAAACATGTAATCTTTAATGAATGATATGTTAAAAGATAACTTTAATTTTCTGAGATGTAATAAAAACATATTTATATGCCAAAGTCAGAACGTAACAGAAGTGTTGTGGACATATATATTCTCAATTTTAACAATGTAGAATTACTTTTTGAAACATAGGAAGGTGATGTTTTAGCAAATATAATTAATAAACATGTGTAGTAGAATAAACATACACATTCTTTCAATAAGATTAACATGGTATAGAGCTAGATTGTAATTAATTTGTAACAGACGCGAGATGGACAATCGTAACAGAAGTAATGGAACAGACATCATTTTGGAACTCATAGGCTTGACTTTGGCATATAAATATGTTTTTATTACATCTCAGAAAATTAAAGTTATCTTTTAACATATCATTCATTAAAGATTGCATGTTTTGTGACCTGATGGTAAAAAAAGAAATGGTTTTAGGTGAATAAGTTCATGTCCCCATTTCAGTACCCATAAGCGTGGAATCACTCATATATTTCATTGTATATTTTATAGTATCTTGTCAAGTGCTTTAGAGTACTACTTATAAATGCGCTTTATAAATGAAATGTTTAATTTAATTAATTAAATAATTTTTGTTTGTTTAATTTTTGTTAAAACAACAAGAGCATTTTTTTTGTGTGTGGACATTAGGTCCTCAGTAGTATATGAATGAAAACACACACACACACACACACACACACACACACACACACACACACACACACACACACACACACACGCGTCAACGCTTAGACATTAAATATGGCACATTAAGACAAATTTAATTACCACATTCTTCTCTGTCTTCTTTTTTGTCAGATCAAATCTCTACAGTTTGCTGAATTTCCTTTTGATTTTTCTGATGGAAGTGAAACATCTGTGGGGGGTGTTGTTTGTTTTTTTGGATGTTGGGCAGCATGGTGGTGTAGTGGTTCGTACTGTCGCCTCACAGCAAGGAGGTCTGGGTTCGAGCCCCGTGGCCAACGAGGGCCTTTCTGTGCGGAGTTTGCATGTTCTCCCCGTGTCCGCGTGGGTTTCCTCTGGGTGCTCCGGTTTCCCCCACAGTCCAAAGACATGCAGGTTAGGCTAACTGGTGACTCTAAATTGACCGTAGGTGTGAATGTGAGTGTGAATGGTTGTTTGTATCTGTGTGTCAGCCCTGTGATGACCTGGCGACTTGTCCAGGGTGTACCCCGCCTTTCGCCCGTAGTCAGCTGGGATAGGCCCCAACTTGCCCGCAACCCTGCACAGGATAAGCGGCTACAGATAATGGATTGATGGATGGATGGATGGATGGATGGATGGATGTTTTTGATATGAAGGTTATCATCAGACATAAATGAAATGTACAGATCAACAGTAAGTCTTAGTGCAACCTTACGCACAGTTTGTGTCCTTTTTTTTTTTAAAGCTCGGATTGCTTTTCTCAAGAGAGCATTCTTTCCAAGCGCAAATCATATAATGCGTCCACACGGAATTTATAAATATGTGCTTTCAACATGGGAAATCAGAAAAACACCAATGCAGTGCGCTTGAGATTTGAGTTGTTAAATTGCTACAGTTGCTAGGCAACTGGGAAACATGGCCACTGAGTGTAAACTAGCTAAAAATCTGAGGCTAGTGATTTTACTACAGCACAGAGTCATTAACCCTTTTATATGGGCAATGAGAGAGCACAGTGACAGGAAGACATAACTATTAGGAATATCAGTATTTCTCTCAGAAAAGATAAAACTGCACTGTAATTACACTTGGAATTACATTAACAATGAACCGAGCCTTGTTAAAGGTAGACTGCCTTTCAGATTTTTCAAGTGTAGGTCATAAAAAGAATTTTCCCTGACACCCAGTTATTTTTGTTTAGTGGACCGAAAGCTACTGAATTCGAATCACAGACTTCCAATTTTATTAGTTTTTTAAAATAGAACAATTAATGAATTTAGGGACACATGGCCCTAAATTCTTCACTGTTTTTCCCCACATGGCCCTAAATTCTTCACTATTTTTTTCCTGCTTCACCATGACCCAATTCAAGATACTACATCATGCATCATGTGGTGGGCTTTCCCCATTCACGCAAGGCATTGTGGGATACAAATTTGAAACAGGAGAGAAAAATGGAGAACATGAAAGATCAACTACAGTAACGGAAAGCGAGAAGAAAAGACGTTATGTTGTGAAGGAAAGGAAACGCAGGACCAAGCTAATAAATATCGGCGGACACCGAGCACCTCGGTGTGATCAGCTGTTCATTTAGTGATAGAATGATGTAACTGTTAGTGCACAGTCAAAGGTAAACCTGTAGATGGCAGTAATGCAACACTGTGGATGCCAGCTGCTGTAAAACCCAAAAGAAGAAGAAGGTAAACCTGCGCATGCGCACATGGACTTCCCCTGTCTGCTTGACTGCACGAAGCGAGTGATTTCATCCCCACAAATTAAATAACTTCGCAGCCATGGAATGGTCTGATATTTTTTGAGATATTCCAAAAATAAACACATCACAATGACCAAATTTCAGAGGGAACTAAATTTAACCGATTTTATGAAATCGAAAGGCCGTCTATCAACAAAAGTCGACTTTGAATATTATGAGTACAAGAAAACCGAGCTGTTCACATTGAATCATCACATAAACACTGACTGAATTTGAGATCTCCAGGTGTTATTGGGAAGGAATGAAATAATCTGAGCTTTGTGGATGTGATTAGTCTCTGTGTGGGTGTGTGTGAATAAGTTGCTTGAATGAGGATCATGATCAGGAGGAGGAGATTTAATCTTTGTTATGCCTGCAAAATCATATCATAATTGAGATCATGATTTGTGGCTTCCTCCGTGAATTAAACTTAATGGATATTGTCAAGATCTGCTAACATTAGCTAATTGGTGAACATTACATACCAGTGTTTACTGACTGGTGCATTGATGTGATGATTATCTTTTAATTTACTGTCTAATTTGATTCATTTTTAATAATCTAACACATCGTGGCACAAATGAGACCTATTTTGATTCAAAGTTTGTTCGTTTGAAGGGATGTATTACCACTTTCTGTGAATAGAACACGTTTGTATTCCATCGAAAAAGTGTACTGTATATGTAATAATAATAATTCCCGAAATTTCACTCCAATGAGGTCACTCCCGGTGTTTTCCTGCTGACTGGATGCTCGTTGTTAAAATGGCAAAAAGGTTCAAAATTAAAATTCTTTTGATTAACTTGCTTTTTTTTGTGGATATGTCCATATAATAAATAGAACATTACACAGTGGCACGAAAATATGAAGTTTATCTTCTTGTGTTGTAAAATATTTCACTCGTTTGTTTCGTTCAGTCGTGATGGATACGTTCACCACTCGAAGAAAAACTTCATATTTTCGTGCCACCGTGTAATATCATATATATAAGTTTGATGATAAGATGACAGATTTCTTTTCAGCGTTTTCTGCAAGATTTGTGTATTATTTTTGTTTTGTACAATTGGAGAGTGAAAAAAGGAACACCATGCGAACGTTTGGGCACCCCAATACATTTGAGTTCTCAGGTAACTTTTACCAAGGTTACAGACCTTAATTAGCTTATTGAGCTGTGGCTTGTTCAAATTCTTCGTTAGGAAAGGTCAGATGATGCAGATTTCAAAGCTGTACAAATTCTCTGACTCCTCAAACTTGTCCCTAAAATCAACAGCCATGGGCTCCTCTAAGCAACTCCCTCGCATTCTGATTAATAAAATAATTGATGCTCACAAAGCAGGAGAAGGCTACAAGAACATAGCAAGGTGTTTTCAGGTAGCTGTTTCCTCAGATCATAGTGTTATTAAGAAATGGCAGTTAACAGAAACAGTGGAGATCAAGGCGAGGTCAGGAAGATGAAGAAAACTTTCTGAAAGAACTGCTCGTTGGATTGCTAGAAAGGCAAATAAAAACCCCTGTTTGACTGCAAAAGACCTTCAGAAAGATTTAGCAGACCCTGGAGTGGTGGTGCACTGTTCTACTATGCAGCGACACCTGAACAAATATGACCCTCATGGGAGAGTCATCAGAAGAAAACCGTTCCTGTGTCCAAGCCACAAAATTCAGCATCTGAAGTTTGCAAACGAACATCTAAATAAGCCTGATGCATTTTGGAAACAAGTCCTGTGGACTGATGAAATCAAAATAGAACTTTTTGGCCACAATGTGCAAAGGTATGTTTGGAGAAAAAAGGGTGCCAAATTCCAGGAAAAGAACACCTCTCCAACTCTGAAGCATGGGTGTGGATCGATCATGCTTTGGGGTTGTGTTGCAGCCAGTGGCACAGGGCACATTTCATTGGTCGAGGGAAGCATGGATTCGAATAAATACCAGCAAATTCTGGAAGCAAACATCACACCATCTGTAAAAAAAAAGTTGAAGTTAAAAAGAGGATGGGTCCTACAATAAGACGATGATCCAAAACACACCTCAAAATCTACAATGGAATACCTCAAGAGGCACAAGCTGAAGGTTTTGCCCTGGCCCTCACAGTCCCCTGACCTAAACATCATTGAAAATCTGTGGATTGATCTCAAAAGAGCAGCACATGCAAGACAGCCCAAGAAACTTGTAGAACTGGAAGCCTTTTGCAAGGACGAATGTGTGAAAATCCCCCAGGTAAGAACTGAAAGATTATTAGCTGGCTACAAAAAGTGTTTACAAGCTGTGATACAACCCCGATTCCAAAAAAGTTGGGACAAAGTACAAATTGTAAATAAAAATGGAATGCAATGATGTGGAAGTTTCAAAATTCCATATTTTATTCAGAATAGAACATAGATGACATATCAAATGTTTAAACTGAGAAAATGTATCATTTAAAGAGAAAAATTAGGTGATTTTAAATTTCATGACAACAACACATCTCAAAAAAGTTGGGACAAGGCCATGTTTCCCACTGTGAGACATCCCCTTTTCTCTTTACAACAGTCTGTAAACGTCTGGGGACTGAGGAGAAAAGTTGTTCAAGTTTAGGGAGAGGAATGTTAACCCATTCTTGTCTAATGTAGGATTCTAGTTGCTCAACTGTCTTAGGTCTTTTTTGTCATATCTTCTGTTTTATGATGTGCCAAATGTTTTCTATGGGTGAAAGATCTGGACTGCAGGCTGGCCAGTTCAGTACCCGGACCCTTCTTCTACGCAGCCATGATGCTGTAATTGATGCAGTATGTGGTTTGGCATTGTCATGTTGGAAAATGCAAGGTCTTCCCTGAAAGAGACGTCGTCTGGATGGGAGCATATGTTGCTCTAGAACCTGGATATACCTTTCAGCACTGATGGTGTCTTTCCAGATGTGTAAGCTGCTCATGCCACACGCACTAATGCAACCTCATACCATCAGAGATGCAGGCTTCTGAACTGAGCGCTGATAACAACTTGGGTCGTCCTTCTCCTCTTTAGTCCGAATGACACGGCGTCCCTGATTTCCATAAAGAACTTCAAATTTTGATTCGTCTGACCACAGAACAGTTTTCCACTTTGCCACAGTCCGTTTTAAATGAGCCTTGGCCCAGAGAAGACGTCTGAGCTTCTGGATCATGTTTAGATACGGCTTCTTCTTTGAACTATAGAGTTTTAGCTGGCAACGGCGGATGGCACGGTGAATTGTGTTCACAGATAATGTTCTCTGGAAATATTCCTGAGCCCATTTTGTGATTTCCAATACAGAAGCACGCCTGTATGTGATGCAGTGCCGTCTAAGGGCCCGAAGATCACGGGCACCCAGTATGGTTTTCCGGCCTTGACCCTTACGCACAGAGATTCTTCCAGATTCTCTGAATCTTTTGATGATATTATGCACTGTAGATGATGATATGTTCAAACTCTTTGCAATTTTACACTGTCGAACTCCTTTCTGATATTGCTCCACTATTTGTCGGAGCAGAATTAGGGGGATTGGTGATCCTCTTCCCATCTTTACTTCTGAGAGCCGCTGCCACTCCAAGATGCTCTTTTTATACCCAGTCATGTTAATGACCTATTGCCAATTGACCTAATGAGTTGCAATTTGGTCTTCCAGCTGTTCCTTTTTTGTACCTTTAACTTTTCCAGCCTCTTTTTGCCCCTGTCCCAACTTTTTTGAGATGTGTTGCTGTCATGAAATTTCAAATGAGCCAATATTTGGCATGAAATTTCAAAATGTCTCACTTTTGACATTTGATATGTTGTTTATGTTCTATTGTGAATACAATATCAGTTTTTGAGATTTGTAAATTATTGCATTCCGTTTTTATTTACAATTTGTACTTTGTCCCAACTTTTTTGGAATCAGGGTTGTACTTGCCAAAGGGGGTGTTACTAGGTACTAACCATGCAGGGTGCCCAAACTTTTGCTTCGGGCCCGTTTCCTTTTTTGTCATTTTGAAAATGTAAAAGATGAAAATAAAAAATTGTTTTTGCTTAAAATATAAAGGGAATGAGTCATCTTTAACTTTATGCCTTTTGGAGATCATTTCATCTTCAACTTGCGTAACTGTTCACAGTAACAGCAATTTTGACCAGGGGTGCCCAAACTTTTGCATACCACTGTGTGTGTGTGTGTGTGTGTGTGTGTGTGTGTGTGTGTGTGTATGTATGTATGTATGTATGTATGTATATATATATATATATATATATATATATATATATATATATATATATATATATATATGTATATATATGTGTGTGTGTGTGTGTGTGTGTGTGTGTGTGTGTGTAAAGAAATTCTGAAACATCATACTGGCCATGATGTGAAAGAGCAAAGCAGGAAATAGAGCTTGAATTTGAGTCGACATTTAGAAATCTGTCTTTTCAAGAAAGAATGTGGAAAGCACTCCAACTAAATATAGAAATGCTGAGATGGAAAAACAGCACCCCAGTGTCAATGTTCATGTGAAACCTTCCTGAACCTAAACAGATGCTTATAAACCAGGGCAGTGATTCTGTGCTCGGAAACCACTGGTGTCAAGAGGCGAGCAGTGAAAAACTAATTAGGCTGAGTACCAGTGACAATCAAGGAGCGTAATCGCATTTCCTGTGAGAAAGTGGTCTATTTCGTTGGGAGCCAGTTTTCCTGTCATGTGGCCTTGGATCTCTCAGCATGCTTCTGGCGGAGGGAGAGCCCCTATTAGCACAGTGATCCAGAGAGAGAGAGAGAGAGAGAGAGAGAGAGAGAGAGCTCTGTGGATGGAAGAGCAAAGAAAGAAAGAAAGAAAGACACCTGAAGAGGAAACAGATTGCAAGAACAGGAAAGAAATAGTGAGAGTAAGAAAGCTAGGTAGAAAAAATGAGTGAGAGATGAGAGAAAGCTGACGAGAAAGAAAGCCAATGAGAGAAAGAAATTGCAAGATGGTGAGGGGGTTGGGATTTGCGCATAGCGAGAGAGTCGAGATCGAGTGAAGCAGTGAGAGACTGTACTGAGGAAGCAGGAATGCCCTCGGGTGCCATTTGTAGAGTCGTTTTGAATTGAAGTGATAAAAAATGTATCACCGAAGGGACCAACTGATGGACAATTCACTGCCGCAGATTCTATGTGCTGTTATTAAAATGCCCACGGCTAGCTTACTTCTATATGTAAATTATGTTCAAGTATGAAGCAATATATTACATTTGGTAAGAGTAAATTACAGTGGTGCTTGAAAGTTTGTGAACCCTTTAGAAATTTCTATATTTCTGCATAAATATGAGCTAAAACATCATCAGAGTTTCACACAAGTCCTAAAAGTAGATAAAGAGAACCCAGTTAAACAAATCAGACAAAAATATTATCCTTGGTCATTGATTTATTGAGGAAAATGATCCAATATTACATATCTGTGAGTGGCAAAAGTATGTCAACCTTTGCTTTCAGTATCTGGTGTGACCTCCTTGTGCAGCAATAACTGCAAATAAACATTTCTGGTAACTGTTGATCAGTCCTGCACACCGGCTTGGAGGAATTTTAGCCCGTTCCTCCATACAGAACAGCTTCAACTCTGGGATGTTGGTGGGTTTCCTCACATGAACTGCTCGCTTCAGGTCCTTCCACAACATTTCGATTGGATTAAGGTCAGGACTTTGACTTGGCCATTCCAAAACATTAGCTTTATTCTTCTTTAACCATTCTTTGGTAGAATGACTTGTGTGCTTAGGGTCGTTGTCTTGCTGCATGACCCACCTTCTCTTGAGATTCAGTTCATGGACAGATGTCCTGACATTTTCCTTTAGAATTCGCAAGTATAATTCAGAATTCATCGTTCCATCAATGGTGGCAAGCCGTCCTGGCCCAGATGCAGCAAAACAGGCCCAAACCATGACACTACCAGCACCATGTTTCACAGATGGGATAAGGTTCTTATGCTAGAATGCAGTGTTTCCTTTCTCCAAACATAACGCTTCTTATTTAAACCCAAAAGTTCTATTTTGGTCTCATCCGTCCACAAACATTTTTCCAATAGCCTTCTGGCTTGTCCACATGATCTTTAGCAAACTGCAGACGAGCAGCAATGTTCTTTTTGGAGAGCAGTGGCTTTCTCCTTGCAACCCTGCCATGCACACCATTGTTGTTCAGTGTTCTCCTGATGGTGGACTCATGAACATTAGCCAATGTGAGAGAGGCCTTCAGTTGCTTAAAAGTTACCCTGGGGTCCTTCGTGACCTCGCTGACTATTACACGCCTTGCTCTTGGAGTGATCTTTGTTGGTCAGCCACTCCTGGGGAGGGTAACAATGGTCTTGAATTTCCTCCATTTGTACACAATCTGTCTGACTGTGGATTGGTGGAGTCCAAACTCTTCAGAGATGGTTTTGTAACCTTTTCCACCCTGATGAGCATCAACAATGCTTTTTCTGAGGTCTTCAGAAATCTCCTTTGTTCGTGCCATGATACACTTCCACAAACGGGTGTTGTGACGATCAGACTTTGATAGATCCCTGTTCTTTAAATAAAACAGGGTGCCCACTCACACTTGATCGTTATCCTATTGATTGAAAACACTTGACTCTAATTTCATCTTCAGATTAACTGCTAATCCTAGAGGTTCACATACTTTTGCCACTCACAGATATGTAATATTGGATCATTTTCCTTAATAAGTAAATGACCAAGTATAATATTTTTGTCTCATTTGTTTAACTGGGTTCTCTTTATCTACTTTTAGGTCTTGTGTGAAAATCTGATGATGTTTTAGGTCATATTTATGCAGAAATATAGAACATTCCAAAGGGTTCACAAACTTTCAAGCACCACTATATAACTGAAAGGAATAAAGCAGCCAAAAATATTGCACCGAGTTAGCTCGATGGTACTCTGAAGTAACATTGCATAGCTTAGGTTTTTCTATTTGTTTGCTTTTGTAAATTAAAAAAAATGCTTGCATGTGGGAATTTTTGACGCATAAACCAAGTTTATACTTTAGAATTTTAAGCTCGCGATTACTGTCAGAGAGAAATTTGTGACCTCAGTTTTTTTTTTGTTATGAGTTAATCTGACCAAAGATGGCTGACAACAAAGTGTTGGTAGTGTCAGAAAATTTTGATTAAAATCTCAGAGCATGACCGCTGCTATGATACTCATTTAAAAACCACCAGAAAGAGGACGGTATAGGATTAATTCAAAATTCACAAGAGTCTAGAAACCGAAATACAAATACACTTTAGTTATTAGCTCAACCGGCTGACAGGTGAGGAGTTTATGCCGTCATGTGTTGTTCGTCGTCCGTCTGGCATCATCCACATTTCACAAAAATCGCTTCTTCTCTCTCAATTCTTCACCGATTTTTATTCTTTTTGGCAGGAAGGTAAGTCTGCCTGGGGTGCATAAAGCTTCTATACAAATTTGCTTAATTACAATTATTAATAAAATTATGGACTAATTAAGCCTTAATGAGCAGTTCAACAAAAATCGCTTCTTCTCAGTCAATTCCTCGCAGTTTTGGATTCTTTCTAGCAAATAGGTCAGTCTTCCTTGGGTGTATATCGCATCTATATAGAGCTTGTATACAGTGTATATAGCTTGCAACATTTATTGCGCAAGGTGGCCCACTTTAGATAGTTCCTTCTGGACTACATGGGGCCGGAGTGAGCTACGCCGTCATTGACGGTCTTGTTCATTTACAGTATACTGTATCAGATGTTCCCATCTGACATGCTTGGCCCTCTCGTACAGTGAGTTGCAAAGCTACCACACACATTAATTGACACAAAAAGTGATTTGTTACCGCAATTTGTTCACTTAAAAAAAAAAAAATCCAGTAATCCATTCTGAAGTGAAGAACCCTAAGTAGGGCACTTGAAAGAGGAACACGCCCACAACAGCCATTAGTAGGATTGTTCCAAACTGAAATAATGGAACACATTTACTTTAACCTCATGAACCCGATTGATGCAAATTGTGGCAAGTTCACATCCCCTATTCTCAGTTTCATTGCTCACGAAATAGTCATCACAGAGAGGTGGATCACATATCTCAGAAAAAGGCATGATTTGATCTTTCCAACGATGCTAGGTACTCATCTAGGCAATGAAATCTTAGTGAGGAAAAATAACTTGGAATTTCAATCCAATTTAATCAGTTATAATCTACATCCATCTCCACACATATTACTCCTGTTTGAATTACTCATGTCATCACTATAGAGACATGAATCACGTATCACAAGAAAAAGCAGAACCAGAGCTTTGTAATGATGTTAGTCACATTTGTGCAGTGTTTGTGCGTACTGAAGTAATCACGTTATTAAAATAGATCAAGCTAATGCAAAGTAATATCTTGACTAATTTCTTCATCCATTTTCACACTCCTTGACCATATCCAGCTTGAAGACTTTTCTGCTGCTCTTCGAAGTCCTTTCAAGGCAGCTTTTATGATACGAGAACCTAGTCCAAGTTGGGACATGAACGATGTCATGAAACACCCTAGGAAACCACAAAAGCCAACTTCAACTGGCCAAACAGAGCACAACCAGCCATTATCTTCACACGCAGCTGTTCATACCATGTCTTCTTTCATTCAAAGCCCTCTTCCATATTGTCTTCCCAAGCAACGGTCAACTCAATCAGGTGTACACAACTTGATGTGTCCAAACACACAATCGCATCTGGATGTTCATTAGTTACAGCAATGTGTACTGGAAAAACCAGGTTCTCACCAAGATCTACCGAGACCTGCCAGTCCCACACACCTTTAAGCAGTCTTGATTGTTTCGTCAGCTTCCTGCTGTGGGTTGGCCTCTCTCACTCTCTCTGCAGAATAATATTTGCTGATGTGCTGTTTCTCCTGGCTTTTTGTTGACACTCTCACATTGCTTCCTCACAATATCTACTGGCACTTTCAGGTCATGTTGCCACGTATAAACACACAGGAATTGTTTACATGCAGACAACATATACTGTAGCTACAGTGGTGCTTGAAAGTTTGTGAACCCTTTAGAATTTTCTATATTTCTGCATAAATATGACCTAAAACGTCAGATTTTCACACAAGTCCTAAAAGTAGATAAAGAGAACACAGTTAAACAAATGAGACAAAAATATTATACTTGGCCATTTATTTATTGAGGAAAACGATCCAATATTACATATCTGTGAGTGGCAAAAATATGTGAACCTCTAGGATTAGTGGTTAATTTGAAGGTGAAATTAGAGTCAGGTGTTTTCAATCAATGGGATGACAATCAGGTGTGAGTGAGTGGGCACCCTGTTTTATTTAAAGAACAGGGATCTATCAAAGTCTGATCTTCACAACACATGTTTGTGGTAGTGTATCATGGCATGAACAAAGGAGATTTCTGAGGACCTCAGAAAAACCGTTGTTGATGCTCATCAGGCTGGAAAAGGTTACAAAACCATCTCTAAAGAGTTTGGACTCCACCAATCCACAGTCAGACAGATTGTGTATAAATGGAGGAAATTCAAGACCATTGTTACCCTCCCCAGGAGTGGTTGACCAACAAAGATCACTCCAAGAGCAAGGCGTGTAATCGTCGGCGAGGTCACAAAGGACCCCAGGGTAACTTCTAAGCAACTGAAGGCCTCTCTCACATTGGCTGATGTTAATGTTCATGAGTCCACCATCAAGATAACACTGAACAACAATGGTGTGCATGGCAGGGTTGCAAGGAGGAAGCCCCTCCTCTCCAAAAAGAACATTGCTGCTTGTCTGCAGTTTGCTAAAGATCATGTGGACAAGCCAGAAGGCTATTGGAAAAATGTTTTGTGGACAAAGGAGACCAAAATAGAACTTTTTGGTTTAAATGAGAAGCGCTATGTTTGGAGAAAGGAAAACATTGCATTCCAGCACAAGAGCCTTATCTCATCTGTGAAACATGGTGGTGGTAGTATCATGGTTTGGGCCTGTTTTGCTGCATCTGGGCCAGGACGGCTTGCCATCATTGATGGAACAATGAATTCTGAATTATACCAGCAAATTCTAAAGGAAAATGTCAGGACATCTGTCCATGAACTGAATCTCAAGAGAAGGTGGGTCATGCAGCAAGACAACGACCCTAAGCAGACAAGTTGTTCTACCAAAGAATGGTTAAAGAAGAATAAAGTTAATGTTTTGGAATAGCCAAGTCAAAGTCCTGACCTTAATCCAATCAAAATGTTGTGGAAGGACCTGAAGCGAGCAGTTCATGTGAGGAAACCCACCAACATCCCAGAGTTGAAGCTGTTCTGTACGGAGGAATGGGCTAAAATTCCTCCAAGCTGGTGTGCAGGACTGATCAACAGTGACTGGAAATGTTTATTTGCAGTTATTGCTGCACAAGGGGGGTCACACCAGATACTGAAAGCAAATGTTCACATACTTTTGCCACTCAGATATGTAATACTGGATAATTTTCCTCAATAAATCAATGACCAAGTATAATATTTTTGTCTGATTTGTTTAACTGGGTTCTCTTTATCTACTTTTAGGACTTGTGTGAAAATCTGATGATGTTTTGGGTCATATTTATGCAGAAATATAGAAAATTCTAAAGGGTTCACAAACTTTCAAGCACCACTGTAAGTGTGCCTCTTTCAACACTGCAACACGGACATAGGTCAGACTCAGAATAACCCCATAACTGAAGGTGATGGAAGGAGATCATATACGAAGTGCAGATGAAATACCACCGCAGGTTCATCCATTGACCAAAGTTCTGTCCACAACATAGTTCTAGATTCAGCAGCATCCCACCTCAGCCGTGTGCCCTGCTTTGCATGACCTGCTACTTTTGTAAGATGTGCTTCTTTCTCAAATGTGCAGTATTTGTGCATACTGAAGTTATCGCGTTATTCAAACAGATCAAACTTCTGCAGAGTAATATCTTTACGAATTTCTTCACCTATTTTCACAGTCCTGGTTCTTGGAGGAAGAAGTCATGGAGTCCTTATGGTTTCACAACATACTATATGTCAAAATAAACAGCAAAACCTACTATTTCATTATATTACAGGAATTTAGCAGACACTCTTATCCAGAGTGATGTACAACATACCCAGAGCTACCTGGGAGCAGTTGGGGGTTAGGTGCCTTGCTCAAAGGCACTTCAGCCATTCCTGTTGGTCCAGGAAATCAAACTGGTGACCTTTTGGTCCCAAAGCTGTTTCTCTAACTATTAGGCCATGGCTTCCTCATTTCCAATGATGCTAAGTGTTTCTGTGTGGGACAAAGCGTTATCGAGTAATCTGGTTTTGAAATCACAGCAAATAAAACAATGGCCTTTTTTCCTTTTAGGCACTAAGCACATACAGTGCCTTGCAAACGAATTCATCCCCCTTGGTGTTTGTCCTGTTTTGTTGTATTACAAGCTGGAATTAAAATGGATTTTTGGAGGGTTAGCACCATTTGATTTACACAACATGCCTACCACTTTAAAGGTCTTTACCACTTTAAATGAAACCCCTAAATAAGAGCTGGTCTAACCAATTCACTTCATCTCATCTCATTATCTCTAGCCGCTTTATCCTGTTCTACAGGGTCGCAGGCAAGCTGGAGCCTATCCCATCTCACTACGGGCGAAAGGCGGGGTACACCCTGGACAAGTCGCCAGGTCATCACAGGGCTGACACATAGACACAGACAACCATTCACACTCACATTCACACCTACGGTCAATTTAGAGTCACCAGTTAACCTAACCTCAAGTCAAGTCAAGTTTATTTTTATAGCGCTTTTAACAATAAACATTGTCGCAAAGCAGCTTTACAGAATTTGAACGACTTAAAACATGAGCTAATTTTGTCCCTAATCTATCCCCAATGAGCAAGCCTGTGGCGACGGTGGCAAGGAAAAACTCCCTCAGACGACATGAGGAAGAAACCTCGAGAGGAACCAGACTCAAAAGGGAACCCATCCTCATTTGGGCAACAACAGACAGCATGACTATAACATTAACAGTTTTAACATGAAGACAGTTTCATTGATGTTATAACTCTTCATTGATGGAAACTTGAGTGCAAAACTGTTCATGACAACTGCAGTCCTAAAGTTAGCAAGTCAACTGTAGTCCTCAGCCATAAAAGCATTACTGTAAGAATCCAGAGCATCCTCCAGGTATAACCCTCAACTGTCCTCATGGGGCCGTCCTCCACAGGAGCGATGCGATAAAACTCCGACCAGACACAGGGCACCAGGATGGATCAAGCAAGTCCGAGGGGCAGAAGAGGCCAGCATCTCAATCCCAGGACCAACATGTAACTCAGAGGGACAGATGGGGGGAGGGGAGAGAGAGAGAAAGAAAACACAGGTTGTTAGGTATGCCCTAAAAATGACACAAGTATTAAATCTGTGTGGTAGGCTCGCAGAGACGAGTCTCTTGACATCAGGCATAACACACAACAATGGCATGTTAATATGGTTAAAAAAATATCATGACCTGCTCTGGCTGGATGCTTGATTGGGTGATGGGAGCACACTCCTCAGCAATGATGAGATGCAGATGGGACCCTTAGGGCTGGCCAAGCAAGACAATTCAGTTACATTTCACCGGGTCTGGGACATGTGACAGAATGTCTGACGGCCAATTCCCTGCAGGCTACGAGAGCCAGTCAAGCTAACCTGCATGTCTTTGGACTGTGGGGGAAACTGGAGCACCCGGAGGAAACCCATGCAGACACGGGGAGAACATGCAAACTCCGCACAGAAAGGCCCTCGTTGGCCACTGGGCTCAAACCCGGACCTTCTTGCTGTGAGGCGACAGCGCTAACCACTACACCACCGTGCCGCCCCAATTCACTTCATAAGTCACATAATTAGTTGATTAAGATCCACCTGTGTGCAATCAAAGTGTCACATGATCTGTCACATGATGTCTGTATAAATCAACCTGTTCTGGAAGGACCCGGACTCTGCTACATGACTAAGCAAGCAACATGAGAACCAAGGAGCACTCCAAACAGGTCAGAGACAAAGTTGTGGGGAAGTATAGATCAGGGTTGGGTCATAAAAAATATCCCAAACTTTGAATATCCCAGGGAGTTCCATTAAATCCATTATAGCAAAATGGAAAGAATATGGCACCACTACAAACCTAACAAGAGAAGGCCACCCACCAAAACCCACAAACCAGGCAAGGAGGGCATTAATCAGAGATGCAACAAAGACACCAATGATAACGCTGAGGGAGCTGCAAAGATCCACAGCGGAGATCGGAGTATCTGTCCATAGGACCACTTTAAGCCGTACACTCCACAGAGTAGGGCTTTATGGAAGAGTGGCCAGAAATAAGTAATTGCTTAAGAAAATCACATTTGGAGTTTGCCCAACAGCATGTGGCAGACTCCCCAAACACATGGAAGAAGATTCTCTGGTCAAACGAGACAAAAATTTTACTTTTTGGCCATCATGGGAAATGCCATGTGTGGCGCAAACCCAACACCCTGAGAACACCATCCCTACAGTGAAGCATGGTGGTGGCAGCATCATGCTGTGGGGATGTTTTTCATCTGCAGGGACAGGAAAGCTGGTCAGGACTGAAGGAAAGCTGGATGGCACTAAATACAGGGCAATTCTGGAGGAAAACCTGTTTGAGTCAGCCAGAGGTTTGAGACTGGGATGGAGGTTCACAGTCTAGCAGGACAATGACCCTAAACATACTGCTAAAGCTACACTGTAGTGGTTTAACTCTTTACCCCTTAAAGCAGTTGCTACAGCCACCCTTGTATGTGTATATACTGTTCACCCTTAGAACATATTTACAAGAAAAAAAGTCTAAAGACAAGGTTTTGGCAAGGTTTTAGACAAGGCGTCATATGTCGTCATTACGGGATATACACGGGGTCGTCATATGTTGTCATTAAGGGATATACACAGGGTCGTCATATGTCATCATTAAGGGGTAAAGAGTTAAAGGGAAACATTTAAATGCCTTGGAATGACCTAATTAAAGCCCAGAACTTAATCCAATTGATAATCTGTGGCATAACTTGAAGATTGCTGTACACCAACGCAACCCATCTAACTTGAAGGAGTTGGAGCAGTTTTGCCTTGAGGAATGGGCAAAAATCCCAGTGGCTAGATGCGCTAAGCTGATAGAGACATACTACCCCAAGAGACTTGCAGCTGTAATTGTAGCAAAAGGTGGCTCTATAAACACTCCAGATTTCTGCTTTTTCATCTTAATTATTGTTTGCGTCACAGTAAAAAAAACCTCAATATGCACCTTTAAAGTGGTAGGCATGTTGTGTAAATCAAATGGTGCTAACCCTCCAAAAATCCATTTTAATTCCAGCTTGTAATGCAACAAAACAGGACAAACACCAAGGGGGATGAATACTTTTGCAAGGAACTGTATTTTTGCACATTAGAGTCATAGAGTTTCCCACCATCATGGTTCTGATATTTCCAGAATTCCTGACAATCTCCCTTCACAATTATGAAATGATATCTCAACTGCCAGCATTGTATGGTGAGATACATATATAAAAAAATTTTTTTCATATAATGCAATCTTTGTTCCTTGTTGATATAAAAGTTAAATGACGCAAGATCTGGATATTATAGACTGTTCTGGAAGGAAAAACAAAAAAATAAGAAGATACAGCATGAACAGCTACAGCATGTAATGTCCAAGATAAGAGCTTAAAAGTAAAGCTGGTGAAATTTCCCTCGGGTTCATAGGGTTAAAGTGGCCTTCAAAATGTTTCACAGAAACCGATAAACACTTTTCTTTCTGCTGTTTTTTTTCCTGAATGGAAAAAAAAAACATCATGGCAATAGATAGACTTTGATGATACTCAACTCCAAGTAGGAAACATTATATTTAGTGATATTATTTTGTAAAAAGTGATAATAAAATACTTAAATGTAGCAGGATTTGTGGCAGGATTCATGTTTACATCACTCCCTAAGCCCATAGCATTTACATTTTTAGGTTTGCATGTGAAATTTTAAAAAATCAGACGAAGCGAACAACAACTCTTAAGCATCCGTTTGTTCAGGGGTGTATCAAGCTTTCCAAAAGTGGGGGTGTTCTGGAATGGGGAAGCCATATCATTAGAAATCGGTTTATGGCTATATACACGCCCGGCGTGTACACTGTGATGTACTGTCAATGACCGATATGGAACTTTTTCATACCTATGGTCCATGGATGCAAATGAAAGGGAGGACAGCAGAAAGCCTATAAATCCAGTTGACTCCAGCCAAGTTCTGCATTTCATGCAGAGATCTATCATGTTGGGTTTTGGTGTTGTTACTGCCAGGGCTATGTAATTATTCGTGAAGGCAAAAAGTATTGAGTGATAATTCTAGGTAACAGGATACTGTTCTGTCCAAAGACATGCAGGTTAGGTTAACTGGTGACTCTAAATTGACCGTAGGTGTGAATGTGAGTGTGAATGGTTGTCTGTGTCTATGTGTCAGCCCTGTGATGACCTGGCGACTTGTCCAGGGTGTACCCCGCCTTTCGCCCGTAGTCAGCTGGGATAGGCTCCAGCTTGCCTGCGACCCTGTAGAACAGGATAAAGCGGCTACAGATAATGAGATGAGATGAGGATACTGTTCTATAACAGAGATGTCAGTATTGCTGCCTACACTGGTATACACTGATATAAACAAAACCAAAAACTTCACATAGCCCAAGAAGTCATACACAGTGTATAGATCATACACCATCATGCATACCAGTTTGGACTGGGATCGCTTTGTGTGAGCAGGAGGCATGGCTAACCAGTTCATGTTGGAGAAGCGCAGCATCCTGGAAGGACCTCTTTAGTATAGCATTCAAATAAGACGGGGCAGTTCCTGCTTTTAATGTCTTTAATTATTCAAATTCGTGTACAAAACTTGTTTTCATCATGCATTACATCAGGTTTAATGCATAAAATTTGAAAATGATGCAATAGACTACACATACAACAAACACTTAATGGCCAAATAACATTACTGTACAACAATTATTGAACATTCATTCGATTTGAAATGCCTTTAAATCTCAATTGAAAAACTCTTCTAAAAAGTGATAAGCAGTTATACGACAAAAGAGGACAGCGTTAATAGTCCTATGGAAATTAACACAATCTTTTAGGGCATGGCGCCTGGGACAACTGTTTGAACGACGGCATCGCAAGCGCTTTGAGAAGGGTCTGTCTGCAGAGCCAGGCACAGTAAGTACCGCATGCGACGTCAAACCTGGAACGGTGAATCAGGAGCGGTAAAACTGGTGTTGGCTCTGCAGCTCTGCAGACAGGTACTGGATTATTGATACTGTATAATTGTTTCATTATTTTGTGCATATCCAGTAATGCCTTATATAAATGCTAAAACAATTAAAGATAGGTACATTACACAGCTCCTAGAGATTGCAAATACCTGAATGAGGATAAATCAAAACTGAGCCGGCCAAACTGTCTAGAATTTGTGTAGAATGCTAAACCACAGCAATTCATCCAATCCCGTGGGTTTTTTTCTCGGGGTCCGGGTACCTTAATACAATACAATTTTTAATATAATACAATTTTCCCCCCATGGTGGCACGAAGGAATCAGTCCCGAGATTAATTAGGGTAATTATTATGGGTTTAACATAAAAAGCGCGCTCTTCCCGTGACAGCTCCTTCACTTCACGAGGGTCACCTTCCCGTAAACAAATTACGAGGATAGCCTTCCCGTGTTTTTACACGAGGTTTAACCAATCTTCCCGTGGCTCTTCCACGAGGATTACCAATAAAAACATCCCGTAAACAAAAGTCTACGATAAAAACGTCCCGTGCCTCTACACGAGGATTACCAATAACATAACCAAAATAATAAACAACTGGGTTTTTTTTCCCTGAGACCTCCAACCAGGCGGAAGTCCAACCAATCAAACTAATCAATTAAAATAATTTACTCCTTACCTGATTGGGAGGTCCCCGTACGGGCCACCAAATTGTTGGGGTTCAACCCAGTGTGAAACAGTCAATCGGTCAACTTATTTCTCGGGACCCCCGCCCTCGTACCACCCAGACGTCTGGGACGGAACACCGCAAAAAAACAGAGAACCAGAGATCGGTTTAACTGCTGTTTATTCACAGTATTCTCGCCAAAGATGAAAGATTACAAACACCTTTTATAACAAATCATAATCTCTCCAAACGGCTATTGTTTCTGTCAAATGTGTGTGTGTGTGTGTGTGTGTTTGTATGTGACCTCAGAGAGGGGTGTGTGTGTGTGTGTGTGTCTATGGGAGGGTGTGAGTGAGTGACATCATTTTGATATCTGTGTCTATGTGTGTGTGTGAGAGCAGGTCACATTTTAATTACATCACTGTTCTGATGGAGTGTTCAGATGTATGTGTGTGTAGTTGACTTGCGAGCAAGTTGATCTTGGGGCAGGTCAAATAATCATAACAAGGTCATTGCTTACGCACATACGGAATCTTTCAACAAAGATATGTTATAAGTAAATAAGAACAAACCTAAACAAAGACAATTATACGAAAAATAAGAATATGTCTGTCAAAGCAAAGAAATGCTACTTCACCGGAGGACAGGATTCAGGATTAAACTCATGAAGTCTTAACATTAGAATCATAAGGTCTTAACAACCCTAAATTATATTCTGTAATTATAAAACTTAACTTAAAACTATAAAACTAACTTAAATCATTGAATGCATCTTAGATCTAACAATTAAATTTAAATCACTGCCATAGTATATGCAATAATCCAAAAATATAAAGGATCTTAAAAAGCTCTAAAATATAAAGTCTTAACTCTTTGTTCAGCAATAATGCTACCATTACATCCAACATTAAAGTGGGTGTGGGTCGATCTGACATCAAAACAGACCTTGGCGTCGTTCAGACACATCTCTGATCAAAAATATGAATGAATGAATGAATGAATGAATGAATGAATTTATTTATTTCGAACATGTATAAAAATGTATGTAACTACATACAAAAGAAAGAAAATACACATTTCATATCAAAATAAACAAAATGTTCCCAAACAATGTCCAGCCGAGACAGAAGGTCATTTTTAACTGAACCGAAGTTAATCCTTAATTTTGTCACCATTTTAATAAATTACTGCCTTCTTGGTCAAGAATAATACTTATATAAACCTAACAAGCGCTTTCGGCACGCTACGCAAACTGGCTATTATATTCATGCAACTGCTGATTGGTCGGGTGAGAAAAACTGTTTCGAGTCCGTTGCGTGTCTGTTTTTTGTCTAACGTTATGGCAATAGTTTACTTCCTTATTACACATTTTATAGTAGCTGTATAATTTTCATAATGATGTCATTTTAATCTGACAAAAGTGCGGGGGATGAAATTGTGTTTCAACAAAAGTGGGGGGGATGAAACGTACGCATCCCCCGCGGGTGATACGCCCCTGCATTTGTTCCTTATTAAATTGCACTGCTTGTTCTCGTCAGTGATTGTGTGACCAAAAAAATCCCTCCAGCTGCATCTTTGTAAAATGCTATTTGAGTGCGTTCCAAACGGCCGTTAATTTCCACCCTGACAGAGTGGACCCTTCAGACTGAGTACACTTCACAATGGACCCCAGCCGAACACATCCATCAGTCTGTGACTCGGAAATCAATTGAACCCACCGTCTTTAAGGCTGTATCAAAGGAATTACAGAGAGAGGAGATTACTAGATCAAGGATACAAAGGTGCTTTCTATGTGGAAGTCTTTTTATTGTAGCGTGAGATGAAAAATGGTCGTTTAAATGCGCCACGTCATATTGGTACGATAAATGTTCCAGGAAGAAGAAGCACAAATATGCAACATCAGTAAGAGTATTTATATTTGAATATAATCATGTATAGATTATAACATTGACATGTAAGCATGTGATGAATAAGGAATAAAACATTTCAGGACATGCAGGTTGTAGGAAAATAATGAACGGCAGGATGGTGAAATGTTGCCCAGAAGCTGATTATTTTCATGAACAACATGTCCAATAATGTTTTATTCGTCTTATAGCACTGCAATTTGACAATGAGTGCAGTTTTTAAATCATGAAAAATGAGACACTGTATGTTTTATCATACCTTTTATAGTTATATTTAATGTTGTGGAATGTTAGAGTTCCTGTTATTAATTTGCGCCAGCAGCGATGGCACAAATTGTTACTCTCACTCAGGATCTTTCTACCTTCTTCTTCTTCTAACATTTTTTAGGATGCAATTTCTCCCTCAGTTTTCAACCAATCACCAAATTTCACATGAAGAATACCTCTGGGATGAATTATGTTGCTATGACTTTTGGTGCTGATCTGGATCACTGATCCGGAATGATCCATGAAAAATGGAATTTTTTTCAATCACTTAAAACTCTGTCGATTTTTTTCAATCTTTTTTTTTCAGGGCGGGAGGGCACAACTTTTCCTCACTAAGCGTCATTCTCTATCTCTTACCGTTCCAGATCTATAGGGTACGGTGACAGGACGTCCCGGTTTGTAACAGCTAGCGTCAATTACTGTGACTTTAGTCACAGTCTCTGTCTAGTTACTTATGTTACAACAGCTATAAACAACAATAAACTGTTGAAATTGGAGGTTCACAGAAAACAAACAAAAAAACATTTCAACAAACACCACTGTGCTGCCCGTCCACCATACAAGTCCCTGTAAATGACTTGTTACTATAGAATTGGTAACATAATCAAGTGATTTGCAGACTCGTCTTGCAGCCAGGACGACCGAAAACCAATTATGAGCTTCTGACCAATGACACCTGAGAATTCCGCAACACTGACAACTAGTGTCGTAGACAAGACCACCTAAACCGAGACCAAGTCATGACCAAAACCAGTGTATATTGAGACCGAGACAAGACCAAGACTTTGAGGAGTTGAGACCAAGTCAAGACCAAGACCAAGGCAGGGCAAGATCGAGTCAAGACCAGAACCAGACCAGTGTGTGTGAAGGGGTGGAGGAAGGGGTGACGGCTGGTAACAGTAATGAAAATTTCGAATTAGCCATGAGTCACGCTGTTGGTCACATTTAAAGCAGGAAGTTTTACATCTAATCACAGGAACAATGTTAACAAATAAATCAGACAATTTAGTGAAATCCCCACAGTTGTGGTCTTGACCGGTCTTCAAATAAAATCCAGAGTCCTCTATATCCAACACTGGGACAAGGCCGAGTAAAAATGCGGTCGATTCCAAGACGAGACCAAGACCGGTCTCAAGCACTACAACACTACTGACAATATTCAGTGTATATGCATTTGTTACATCCTGTATAGCATGTCTTCAATCAGTAACACTTCAGTGCTTATCTCATTTGGTAAATCCTGTACATTTGTCCTTGATTCCTTTCAAGGAAAGGAAACAAGGAGGTGACTCGGAAATCGATTGAAGTGTTTCATTCAATGCTGTTAACTAAAGCTAAATGCTACACATTTAAAAATAAGTACATTGAAGCTAGAGCCACGACTTACAAATAAAAGATAATCAAGACAAGCCCCAAGATCAACGGCTACTTTGGTTAACCGACAGAAAAGATGCAGCTACATAACTTGATCTCATCTCATCTCATTATCTCTAGCCGCTTTATCCTTCTACAGGGTCGCAGGCAAGCTGGAGCCTATCCCAGCTGACTATGGGCGAAAGGCGGGGTACACCCTGGACAAGTCGCCAGGTCATCACAGGGCTGACACATAGACACAGACAACCATTCACACTCACATTCACACCTACGGTCAATTTAGAGTCACCAGTTAACCTAACCTGCATGTCTTTGGACTGTGGGGGAAACCGGAGCACCCGGAGGAAACCCACGCGGACACGGGGAGAACATGCAAACTCCGCACAGAAAGGCCCTTCGCCGGCCACGGGGCTCGAACCCGGACCTTCTTGCTGTGAGGTGACAGCGCTAACCACTACACCACTGTGCCGCCCGAAAAGGGAATATAGTTCAAATAATTATAAATTCTTCATTTTTAAAAAGTAATGACACTCCAGCCTCATGTCTGGAAAATATCTTGCATTAAACTAGCTATCAAATAGCCTTGTTAGTGAGAATGTTTGTAAATACATATAGCTAAGCTAAACACTAAGATGTTGCAATGTTGACGTGAACTATTCTTATTGCACCTGGGGATATATGTATTTCATCTTGTTCAAGTGGAATGAGTCTTTCTGAATCGAGTTGATTCGACTCAACCCACTGAACCCTGTAGGTTCGATTCATACACAAGAGAATCTCTTTTGTGACTGTACTGTTATAACTGAGTTACTGTTGTAACTCAGATGGACGTATCTTTATACTGATACTTCACACCAGCAAAGTAAGAAAAGGACCTGCGAGCAAGCCATTGTTTATTCTCTCTCAAAATCAACCATCACTGTTGCTGCAAAGTCTAATGCCATTCAGCAACAATGCATCCATTGTCTGGTTTCATTTCGTGTGAGTTTTACTTTCGCTTTCTACGGTAGACCAAACAAAAGTCAAAGTCCTTCCCGTGCCAGGACCTGGTCTTCCCAGGCAGTCTCCTGTCCCAGTACTAACTAGGCCCTTAAGGCACATTGGGCGGCCCCGATCTCTGCTTCTATAGCCCTCGGCCTCTCGCCTATACAGCTACGGTTACAGTGGGGGCCAAGTCCTCTGGTAACCACGAGAGTTTGACTCCCTACTCGCATTTGTATTGCAGTGTGCCTTGTCAGATGGTAGTAGGTACCATTTTTATGATGGTCTTTGGTATGACCTGATCATGAGTAGAACTCTTGATCTTCCGATCAAGAGGCAGACACGCTAACCACTAGGCCAGCTCACGGTGTATACGAAACAGCTGCTGTTTAAACTTTGCTGTATGAGGTATCGAGTCGACTGAATTGCTGGGGATCAGAGAAAGCAAGAGACAGAGAGAGCTGGTAAAAGAGTGAGAGAGAAAGAGAGAGAGTGAGAAAAGTATATGTTTAATAGAAGAAAACGGCAGGACCTAGTATGTTTGGGTTGTGGCATAGGACGCGACTGGTTGTTTGCCTTATTTCGGTCTGTCATGACTGAATCATGAATATCTTCAGTCTGGTTCAAATAATACAGGACCATTCTTATTTATTGTGTGATTCACTTTTCAATCTATCAGCTCCATCCTCCTTCCCCCCCAACCCTCAGTGAGTCACTGTGAGTTAGTGGCGCTCCCACAGCATACTGATAACTTGTCTCTCTAATTGCTGAGATGGCAGAGTCTATAGATCTCAACCACGCTGCTCAAAGCTGTCCATTATTGGGAAAGCCTTCTAATTGTGTGAGTATTGACCAGCGAGGTTACAACTTGGCCTTTCAACAGTGGCTTTTCACTCGCTTCCGTTTTGGTCCTGTGCATGTCTTTGGGTCTTTTTGTGGATGTGTGTGTACGTGTGTGCCTCTATGTGTGCACCAGTTTCTGTTTGTGCCTTTGATTGAATAGCGTCTGGAGTCTAATAGTGTCTTTTAACTGAATGATCCAAACAGGATACAACAGAACTCTGGGTTCTGTTTTATGTCTTTCCCACCAAGTTGAAAGACGCCCAGAATGGTCAAAGTAACAACATCTTGTTTTAAAATGTACGTCTTTTAAAATTATTACCCATCACACTATATGGAATGATCCCAGTAAAAGTTTTGGTGGGTTTTATAACAGACTCTATAACAACATGTTTCTCAAGTCAGATTATACGATAAAGATTCTCTAATGATAAATCTGTTGATGTCATCAATCAATAATCCCCCCAAAAATGGGGTTATGGTGAGAGAGGCATTGTTCAAATTCTACGATATTCATCTTATGTCCTCAGCTCAATTTGGGCACATGCAGAAAAATGGCCACCACCACCGCTACCGTATTTGTAGTTGTCCACTAGCTGCTGTCTTCCTACTGGTGGCTTTTAGACAAACTTTGTACCAGCACTCACACTGAGACTATACTTTTAAAAAAATTTGGACGCTTCCAGAATTTTGTTGTTGACTGCGTTTGGCAGCAGGAGCTACGTTTACATGGACCCTAATAATCTGTTAATAATCAGATTCAAGTTCTTCATGTAAACAACCCAATTGGAATTAAATACCCCATTCTGATTGAGAATTTAATCGGATTGCAAGAGATGGTGGAGATCTCTGATAATCTGTCTGACTGACAGGAAAATATTAGCTATGTAAACCCTCAAGTAGATTGCGCCCTGCACCTGTAATCTTCTGCTCATGTTCAGGATGCCTTCACGCAGTGACGATGGCGTGGCAGTACAGTGGAGTAAGGCAGCTACACGGGATTGTGCATGTCAGGGATTCTGTTATGCTTGGACACTTGGGTCATATAAACACGCACATCTGTCCGATTGCTTTCATGTTAAACGGTACGTTCGGAATTAATTCGTAGCTAATGACCTGAAATCAGGGCGGCACGGTGGTGTAGTGGTTAGCGCTGTCGCCTCACAGCAAGAAGTTCCGGGTTCGAGCCCCGTGGCCGGCGAGGGCCTTTCTGTGCGGAGTTTGCGTGTTCTCCCCGTGTCCGCGTTGTTTCCTCTGGGTGCTCCGGTTTCCCCCACAGTCCAAAGACATGCAGGTTAGGTTAACTGGTGACTCTAAATTGACCGTAGGTGTGAATGTGAGTGTGAATGGTTGTCTGTGTCTATGTGTCAGCCCTGTGATGACCTGGCGACTTGTCCAGGGTGTACCCCGCCTTTCGCCCGTAGTCAGCTGGGATAGGCTCCAGCTTGCCTGCGACCCTGTAGAACAGGATAAAGCGGCTAGAGATAATGAGATGAGATGACCTGAAATCAGACACTGGGAAGCATGTCGAATGATGTGTTATATCAGTGCTGTTGTGAACGCTTTAACAAGAAATTCTTTCGCAGTGTTTGATTTGGGTCTGTGACAGCACAGAAATTGTACAGTGTAAAATCAGAGTAAGGGTTTTTTTTTAATTAAATATTTCCACAGGGCGGCACGGTGGTGTAGTGGTTAGCGCTGT
>NC_083596.1:14063797-14078797 GCF_027579695.1 Neoarius graeffei | reverse complement strand
GCGGTCCGGTTTCCATCAAATTCTGCACTCTGATTGGCTGGCGAGCGGGTCCGTATCCTACGATATGGACCCCAGTTATGGACCGCAGTTATGGACCTCTGGCGACTCGCTCGTTCACAACAACAACAAACATAGTAGCATTTTTTGTCAACATTTATTTTCGCATTTCTCAGGAGAATAGCATTAATTTTACAGCATGGGTCGCGATAACGACAGTCTTCACAGCGAAAGTGAGTTTTACTACCCTGATGAAGAAGAAATAAAAGAAAACATTTCAGGAGAAAGCTAAAAACCTGTAACTGTTGCTAACGCCGAGCAAAAACATGGCTGAATCCTGAATGACTCAATTTTGTATAAATAGGGGACTACATAGGCAGCAAAATGTAGTTTTTTTCCTGCCATGGAAGTGCACTTGTATACCAAGGAGGAAGCCATTTGCATTACAGCCGTGAATGAGGACTCAAAATAGCATTAATTTTACAGCATGAATAGCGATAATGACAGTGTTCACAGCGAAAGTGAGTTTTACTACCCTGAGGAAAACAAAATAAAATAAAACATTTCAGGAGAAAGCTAAAAACCTGTAACTTGCTAACGCTGAGCAAAAACATGGCTGAATCCTGAATGACTCAATTTTGTATAAATAGGGGACTACATAGGCAGCAAAATGTAGTTTTTTTTTTCCTGCCATGGAAGTGCACTTGTATACCGAGGAGGAAGCAATTTGCATTACAGCCGTGAATGAGGATTCAAAATGGCGGCTTGCTTTGGCTCGGTTTTCCCTTTCGGGCGCTCTCGTTTTCTGTTAGAATTTGGTAAAGAAAAAATAAATATATTATTTACCAGCTTAAGGTCGATCCATATGGTGAAATACCGTGACCTTGGCCTTGAATACTGACCTCAGCCCAGAGGGCCTCGCTCAGCACTTTCAAGACCTCGGTCACGGTATTTCACCATACGGACCTCCCAGCTGTTACATAACACACACACACACACACATTATATATATATATATATATATATATTTGTTGCTCCTCTTTGTGTACATTTTTCATTTTCAAGTTGAATACAGTGTTCTTTAAAAAGGAATGAAAGGTACATAATTGAACCTGAATGATCATTGATCAAGGTACTTTAAAGCTTTACTCTAAAAGCTAATTGAAGGTACATAATATGCACCTTGCCAGGAAAAATATACCAACTGAAGGTGCAAAAGATAAACCTTAGTATCACCACCCTAGAGACAAGGAAATGTACAGTTTGATAACTTGATTTCTAAGAATGAGGAAAGGTCTGGAAACCCTGAACTTAGGATTGAGCCGAGGGACCCTGGAGCTGTGAGAGGGCAATACTTCCTGCCATGACATGCTGGAGGCATGGTAATATGTGTAGTACTGGTACAAGTGTATATACCGTACCAGTGCAGCAGTGTTGATAAATAGTGCATGGAAAAAGAATTATTACCATATACCTACAAAGGAATGAAGAAGATATTTAATAAAGTGAACCGTAACCAATGAGTGTAAACAATTTTTACAATCCTAACATTGTTGCTATGCCTGTGTATCAGTGCCATACACACACTACCATTTGATAACAAATCATGCTCGCCCACACTTACAACTTTTTCTGGCCCATGTACTGCTGGCGTCTGATGCTGGATGCCAGAACACACCCACAATTCAACCTTGATGAGACTGTATCTTAGTTATATATGGATTTGGATCAAAGCTTTTCACAGGGCCACTTTCAACCCATCGCTGAAATGCCACATGAGCACTGCTTGTATTTTGGCCATTTTTGTTTTCACTTAAATTGAACAATTAGACTAATTAGCCATTATGTTAAGTCACACATAGCTCCTATCAGTATCAGCGAATTAATAAAATACAAGTAAATGAATATTAATCACAGAATCTGAAATAAATTACTGGTGTGTGGGTCTGAATTTATAACCAATGAGTAGTCATATAGAAAAAAGTGGGTTCTTGACAAGGGCCCTGGATTTAAAAATAAATAAATAAATAAATAAATAAATAAAAAGGCACTAATACAATTAAAAATACAAAAAATAAACAGATTTTGTTTGCAAAATCAATTACTTGGATTATAGGTTCTATAGCGATTCCATAGAGGGGACTGACACATTGCACAGAGCAACAGATGAGCTACATTGAGAAACTCAAAACACAAAGATGTGCAGTTCGTGTTGCAAGTGCATGTGTGTGTTTGTGTGTGTGTTCGTTCATCTGTCTGTCTGTGTTTGTATGTGTGTGTATATGTGTTCCACATTACAGAGGCATACGGTAGATGTGCATGAGCGTGTCACAAAGGACCCTGTAACCACACCACATGCGACCCATTCTGTTTTGCGTGACGCACTTCATATTGATTCCTGGCTCTACCATCTTATATTGCTTCTCATAATGTGATCTTATATTGCATGATCAAATTAGCCTTTCCTGGAGCATCTCAGTCTGTTTTAAAATAGCCTACCCATTAGTGTACCCACTAGGCATCCTCCATAAAACACAATAAAATCTCAGCAATCAAAAAAAAAAAAAAAATCCCAAACAGTAATTTTTGGTGGAAATAAATGGTAGAATTGTTTATTGCAAGCCTGCAATCCTGGAAGCCTACATCAATTTGAAGTTAATTTGATGGTTTGCAATTAGAAACCAATCTGTACGGCCCTGAGAATTCCTGAGAAGGGACTTAGAGAAGCAGCGCATGATATCAGTTCCTAATTGAGTAATACTGTAGCAGTTAACTTTTCAGTAAGGGAACAAACTTTCTTCCAACTTGTACACATTGTTAAAGCATGAGAGAGAGAGAGAGAGAGAGAGTCAGGCCCCACCAATGGGACTTTTAAGGGAGTTAAACATTTCAACTAAGGCTACATCCACACGACAACGGCAACGAGATTTTTTTTTTTTAAATATCGCGTCCACATGGGCAACGGATCAGTAAAATATCAGGTACATATGGCAACGCAACGCTTGCTGAAAACGATGCAATACACATGCCACACCTCTAGGTGCGCTGTAAGACGGTCCCATCGGAGACACCAGAACAATAGAAGAAGTAGACGCATGCGCATAAACCCCTTCTTCTGTAGCATCAGCCACATAAAGTTTTGATTATTAATCAGTAGCGTAAAACGAAAGACGCAGAAAGAGGAATGAATGGGGGTAGATGGAAGCCGGTACGCCAACATTCTGATATCCTCCAGAATTCTTTAATGGTCCGGAATAAATTGAATGCTACACATTGATGGATTACTTTGTTCTTCTACGCCCTTTTTGAGGAATGTATTGTCGGACTTAAACCAACATCTGAAGAGGTGAGATCGCTCCTTTTTTTTCCCCCTATTTTTGCTGGCGGGATTGTTTTTGTTTTTGGAAAGCAGTGAAAATATTTTGTAAGCGCGTTTCATGAACCAAGTTATAGGATTTGTTGACAACTCGCATCGAGTTCATTACACTTCTACCCGGCGTGAAGCACTGACAGTCATGTGGTTGCGACGTCATCGTAAACAAATCCGTTCTACTCATCCAGACGACTTAGCAACGGCGCCGTTGCCAGATTTTTCCACTCTGGAACCCGTTCTCAAAAGATTTCGTTTTGGGGCGTCCAAAATGCCGGTGCCGTGTGGACGCCAGGCCGAAACGATAAACAATTTTATCAGATTCACCTGAATCCGTTGCCGTGTGGACAGGGCCTAAATCAGTACCATGTACCATAACAAATCCTATCTACTGAGCCATCTACCTATCTATCTATCTGTGGTTTTTCAAAAGGTTTTGACAAAAGCGGTCCCACCAAAGCAGACAGCACAAGCCATAAAATAGTCTTGAGATCATTGCTGCTAAGCAACTGAGAAAATAAACACCAAATATGGAAGCTATGTAATGGCTGGTTATTAATTTAGCTAGGTAGCACAAAGCTGTTAAGGCTTTAATTTAGGTAATAGTATCGGTGGAATGACACTGGAAATATTACAAAATCATTAAGAATATCAACATTTACCTCAAATGTGTACTTAAGTTACTATAAAAATGCTCAGTTGGGCTAAAATTACATGGCAATTGCACTTAGCATAAGCTGCTACCAATATTTCTATGGATTTCCACCATATTTAGACATGATACCTTTCTGTTGGAAGTCGTGAACTCTGATCTAGTCTCAAAGTTATACTGTAAATACCATAAAAAAGTAAGTCAAACACAGAAAGGTGAGAAAGATGGTGTCACTTCTCATACAGACTGCAGGACAGGGTTATTAGGATGAGGCTCATAGTTTGTCACTACTTACAGTGCCTTGAAAAAGTATTCATACCTCTTGAACTTTTTCCACATTTTTCCACCTTACAACCACGAACTTAAAAGTTTTTTATTGAGATTTTATGTGATAGACCAACACAGAGTAGCACATAATTGTGAAGTGAAACGAAAATGATAAATGGTCTTCAAAATTTTAAACAAATAAAAATCTGAAAAATGCGATGTGCATTAGTATTCAGTCCCCCTGTGTCAATACTTTGTAGAGCCACCTTTTGCTGCAATTACAGCTGCAAGTCTTTTGTGGTATGTCTCTACCAGCTTTGCACATCTAGACACTGAAATTTTTGCCCATTCTTCTTTGCAAAATAGCTCAAGCTCAGCCAGATTGGATGGATAGTGTCTGTGAACAGCAATTTTCAAGTCTTGCCACAGATGCTCAATGGGATTTAGGTCTGGACTTTGACTGGGCCATTCTAACACATGAATATTCTTTGATCTAAACCATTCCATTGTAGCGCTGGCTGTATGTTTAGGGTCATTGTCTTGCTGGAAGGTGAATCTCCTTCCCAGTCTCAAGTTTTTTGCAGCCTCCAACAGGTTTTCTTCCAGGATTGCCCTGTATTTAGCTCCATCCATCTTCCCATCAACTCTGACCAGCTTCCCTGTCCCTGCTGAAGAAAAGCATCCCCATAGCATGATGCTGCCACCACCATGTTTCACAGTGGGGATGGTGTGTGCAGGGTGATGAGCAGTGTTAAGGCCAATTTATGCTGACAACCCAGTCCTCGCAGACGGCGTCGCAGATAGCGTCTGCGTAGCCCCCCCACCTTCGCAGACGCTCTGCGCGCACCTCCCAAAAATTGTGACCACCGCAGAAGCCTCGCAGACAGCGTCGCAGACAAGAGGGCTCTGATTGGTCCACTCTACATCCGCTGTACACGCACTTCCGCTTCCCTACTTTCCCGGTTTGGTTTGGTTTCACGACCGCCATTTTTAAAAACACGAGCAAAGATGGAGCAGCACGAAGAGCGGTTGATCGAGGAAGTGAGGAAGTACGTACATCTATACGACTCCAGTTCTAGTCATTATAAGTAACCGGAGGATAAACACTCCACTAACCACACCTACCAACTACTCCTAGCGATTTCGTGACTTCGCGCCCCCTTGCGTTGTGGCAGTGAATAGCATCGCGCACGCCTATTACTCCCTGCTCAACGATAAATTACAACTGTCTGCGAAAAGCTGTCTGCGAAAGCCTTGTCGCAAGAGCATGCAGAGGCCCTTAGTTTTCCGCCACACATAGCGCTTTGCATTTAGGCCAAAAAGTTCAACTTTGGTCTCATCTGACCAAAGCACCTTTTTCCACATGTTTGCTGTGTCCCCTACATGGCTTCTGGCAAACTGCAAACGGGACTTCTTATGGCTGTCTTTCAACAATGGCTTTCTTCTTGTCACTCTTCCAAAAAGGCCAGATTTGTGGAGTGTACGACTTATAGTTGTCCTGTACACAGATTCTCCCACCTGAGCTGTGGATTTCTGCAGCTCCTCCAGAGTGATCATGGGCCTCTTGGTTGCTTCTCTGACCAGTGGTCTCCTTGCTCGCTCTGTCAGTTTAGGTGGACGGGCATGTCTTGGTAGGTTTGCAGTTGTGCCATACTGAATGATGGATTGAACAGTGCTTCTTGAGATGTTCAGAGCTTGGGATATTTTTTTATAACCTAACCCTGCTTTAAACTTCTCCAGAACTTTATCCCTGACCTGTCTGGTGAGTTCTTTGGTCTTCATGATGCTGTTTGTTCTTCAGTGTTCTCTAACAAACCACTGACACCTTCACAGAACAAGTGCATTTATGCTGAGAGTAAATTACACACAGTAGGACTCTATTAACTAATTAGATGACTTCTGAAGGCAATTGATTGCACTGGATTGTATTTAGAGGTATCAGAGTACAGGGGGCTGAATACTAATGCACACCACATTTTTCAGATTTTTATTTGTTTAAAATTTTGAAGACCATTCATCATTTTCGTTTCACTTCACAATTATGTGCTACTCTGTGTTGGTCTATCACATAAAATCTCAATAAAAAACTTTTAAGTTCGTGGTTGTAAGGTGGAAAAATGTGAAAAAGTTCAAGGGATATGAATACTTTTTCAAGGCACTGTATTATAACAGAATTTTTCAGGTTAAGGATATAGTATAATACGGGGTGGCATGGTGGAGTAGTGGTTAGCACTGCCGCCTCATAACAAGAAGGTCCTGGGTTCGAGCCCCGGGGCCGGCGAGGGCCTTTCTGTGCGGAGTTTGCATGTTCTCCCCGTGTCCGCGTGGGTTTCCTCTGGGTGCTCCGGTTTCCCCCACAGTCCAAAGACATGCAGGTTAGGTTAACTGGTGACTCTAAATTGACCGTAGGTGTGAATGGTTGTCTGTGTCTATGTGTCAGCCCTGTGATGACCTGGCGACTTGTCCAGGGTGTACCCCGTCTCTCGCCTATAGTCAGCTGGGATAGGCTCCAGCTTGCCTGTGACCCTGTAGAGCAGGATAAGCGGCTACAGATAATGGATGGATAGTATAATACTAAAGCTGTACTTTGAATAAAGACCCTTTACCCATGGTCAGTCTGCAATCATTTGGTTTCCAGACTCTGATAATGATGAGCGACTAAACTACATACTGATTGTAAGACAGTCTGTGGTGATCACAATGCACAATGGTGTACACAATGATACAACTTTTCCATTTAGCCTGAGATTCTTGTAGACAAAGAATTAATATTTAAATAATATAGAATTGTTTTCTTTGCTTTACTTTATACGTTATGACTCACACGATGGCGGCACGGTGGTGTAGTGGTTAGCGCTGTCGCCTCACAGCAAGAAGGTCCTGGGTTCGAGCCCCGGGGCCGGCGAGGGCCTTTCTGTGCGGAGTTTGCATGTTCTCCCCGTGTCCGCGTGGGTTTCCTCCGGGTGCTCCGGTTTCCCCCACAGTCCAAAGACATGCAGGTTAGGTTAACTGGTGACTCTAAATTGACCGTAGGTGTGAGTGTGAATGGTTGTCTGTGTCTATGTGTCAGCCCTGTGATGACCTGGCGACTTGTCCAGGGTGTACCCCGCCTTTCGCCCGTAGTCAGCTGGGATAGGCTCCAGCTTGCCTGCGACCCTGTAGAAGGATAAAGCGGCTAGAGATGATGAGATGAGACTCACACGATCATTCAGCAGAGCAAACACCCATTTCTGGAACTGGTTTTTACAGATCTGTGCCAAAACAGATGTAGAACTGGCCCAGGTTAACAAACTGACCCGAACCTGGTGCATGTCCAAATGTGGTTTTAATATCTAGTCCAAATATGGCAAAGACCAGACTGAGAAGTGGGTTAAACTCAAGACAATGAAACCAATTTGTGAAATATTGTGGTTTAATAAACAAATGAGAAGGGCACTTGGTAGCATGCATACATCCACCAAGCTACTTCAGATTTACATCAAAATCTAATGAATTGTTCCTTGGCCCATGGCCCACCTTTCCTCCAAATTTCATCAATATTTCATCCATCCGCTACTTTTTGAGTTACGTTGGGAACAGACAAATATAATCCTGGGTCCACATACATATCTGGATTCTGGATCCACATACATATCCAGATTTGCATCAAAATCTAATCAGCTGTTCCTTAGCCCATGGCCCACCTTTCCTCCAAATTTCATCAAAATTCATTCACTACTTTTTGAGTTACATTGAGAACAGACAAACAGAGGTGAAAACATAACCTCCTCCAACAAAGTTGGTGGAGGTAATAAACACTGTTGTCATGACAGCAAGTTTTGCAATAAATTATTTTTTACAGGCACACTGTACATAAAACCAAATACTTTTTAAAAATTTTATTGTCTAATGTGTAATGCTTTCAGACCAGCATTTAGGACTAAACTACTCTTACTGTTCATCATATGCTGTGACCTTTAGGTGAACTGTCATGAGCTGGAAAGTAACACTCATGAGCTTGGTGACGTTAAATTCTTGTTTAACTTCCCTGATCTGATTCCAGATTAAACCATTTGATGACATGCTTGTTAACATTTTCATTGGCATCTTGGAAAGCACCTGGAGTCTTGTGAACAGCTTCTACAGGAAAACCTTCTCTATTTTTGACTAACTTTCATAGATGTTACAATCAGGACCATTTCATAACTCCTACAGTGGTGCTTGAAAGTTTGTGAACCCTTTAGAATTTTCTATATTTCTGCATAAATATGACCTAAAACATCATCAGATTTTCACACAAGTCCTAAAAGTAGATAAAGAGAACCCAGTTAAACAAATGAGACAAAAATATTATACTTGGTCATTTATTTATTGAGGAAAATGATCCAATATTACATATCTGTGAGTGGCAAAAGTATGTGAACCTTTGCTTTCAGTATCTGGTGTGACCCCCTTGTGCAGCAATAACTGCAACTAAATGTTTCCAGTAACTGTTGATCAGTCTTGCACACCGGCTTGGAGGAATTTTAGCCCGTTCCTCCGTACAGAACAGCTTCAACTCTGGGATGTTGGTGGGTTTCCTCACATTAACTGCTCGCTTCAGGTCCTTCCACAAAATTTCGATTGGATTAAGGTCAGGACTTTGACTTGGCCATTCCAAAACATTAACTTTATTCTTCTTTAACCATTCTTTGGTAGAATGACTTGTGTGCTTAGGGTTGTTGTCTTGCTGCATGACCCACCTTCTCTTGAGATTCAGTTCATGGACAGATGTCCTGACATTTTCCTTTAGAATTCTCTGGTATAATTCAGAATTCATTGTTCCATCAGTGATGGCAAGCTGTCCTGGCCCAGATGCAGCAAAACAGGCTCAAACCATGATACTACCACCACCACGTTTCACAGATGGGATGAGGTTCTTATGCTGGAATGGAATGCTTTTCTCTCTCCAAACATAACGCTTCTCATTTAAACCATAAAGTTCTATTTTGGTCTCATCCGTCCACAAAACATTTTTCCAATAGCCTTCTGGCTTGTCCACGTGATCTTTAGCAAACTGCAGACGAGCAGTAATGTTCTTTTTGGAGAGCAGTGGCTTTCTCCTTGCAACCCTGCCATGCACACCATTGTTGTTCAGTGTTTTCCTGATGGTGGACTCATGAACATTAACATTATCCAATGTGAGCGAGGCCTTCAGTCACTTAGAAGTTACCCTGGGGTCCTTTGTGACCTCACCGACTATTACACGCCTTGCTCTTGGAGTGATCTTTGTTGGTCGACTTCTCCTGGGGAGGGTAACAATGGTCTTGAATTTCCTCCATTTGTACACAATCTGTCTGACTGTGGATTGGTGGAGTCCAAACTCTTTAGAGATGGTTTTATAACCTTTTCCAGCCTGATGAGCATCAACAACACTTTTTCTGAGATCCTCAGAAATCTCCTTTGTTCGTGCCATGATACACTTCCACAAACATGTGTTGTGAAGATCAGACTTTGATAGATCCCTGTACTTTAAATAAAACAGGGTGCCCACTCACACCTGACTGTCATCCCATTGATTGAAAAACACTTGACTCTAATTTCACCTTCAAATTAACTGCTAATCCTAGAGGTTCACATACTTTTGCCACTCACAGATGTGTAATATTGGATCATTTTCCTCAATAAATAAATGACCAAGTATAATATTTTTGTCTCATTTGTTTAACGGGGGCGGCACGGTGGTGTAGTGGTTAGCGCTGTCGCCTCACAGCAAGAAGGTCCTGGGTTCGAGCCCCAGGGCCGGCAAGGGCCTTTCTGTGTGGAGTTTGCATGTTCTCCCCGTGTCTGCGTGGGTTTCCTCCGGGTGCTCCGGTTTCCCCCACAGTCCAAAGACATGCAGGTTAGGTTAACTGGTGACTCTAAATTGACCGTAGGTGTGAATGTGAGTGTGAACGGTTGTCTGTGTCTATGTGTCAGCCCTGTGATGACCTGGCGACTTGTCCAGGGTGTACCCTGCCTTTCGCCCGTAGTCAGCTGGGATAGGCTCCAGCTTGCCTGCGACCCTGTAGAAGGATAAAGCAGCTAGAGATAATGAATGAATGAATGAATGAATGTTTAACGGGGTTCTCTTTATCTACTTTTAGGACTTGTGTGAAAATCTGATGATGTTTTAGGTCATATTAATGCAGAAATATAGAAAATTCTAAAGGGTTCACAAACTTTCAAGCACCACTGTATAATCAACCAGCCCAGAAATGCTCTCTGTCAGAGTTGCATTCTAGAAGGAATCTTCAATTGGCTCAGAAGTGGGAAGAGTAGAAACACACAATGATGACACTGTTTAGTGTCAAAACGTTTCTCTCTGTAGCCCACCATACATCATACATCATTAAATAGACTCCTATAGCCTACAGCAAGTCTTTTTCTTCAGCATTACCAGGCTATTTTTAGCTGCTCTCAATAGATTTTTCACAAAAAAAGTCTTCCCTGACCTTCCTCTTCCAGTCCAAGAGCGCACAAGCACAAATGAAACGAACACGTACTTTATGTCGAACTCCCTCATTGTATTCACTGCATCGAAAAGATCTTAACTCTTAACTTGTTTGTCAACTCAAAAGGTTAGACTTCTCTGTTTGAACAATTGCTTTAAATGTGGGACCTTCCAATATAGGGAAGCAAAACATGAACTCTGCTTTTTAACTTTGTGACACAGAGTCAAAAGATTTGCTCTGGCTTTGCTTTAGCAGCTTTGTCACGGTGTAAAATAGACGGTTGGTTGACTTCAGTGCACTTCCTCAGCGCTGCATAAATGAGACAAATGACTGCATTCAAGCAGCATATCTGCAATTGTAATCCTCTCAATTCATCTCAAGTCATTTGACATGTGAACATTCAAGAGTTAGCAATTTTACCATGCATAGTTAACAGAAACTGCATCTGAGTTTGAAGAGTCCTCAACCACAAGAGATTGCAGGAGGTTTAACACACAGACCCAGTGGATATTTTAGGAACGCATACGCACTATGAAACCACAAGCAGTGTAAAAAGAGCTAAAATGAAATGCAGAATGTTACATGTACAAGCAGAACAGGATGACATAATAATCTCAGACTCAAGCATCACATGTAGAGATACTGAATTAAACCTACAGCAAGTTCAGTATCACCGAAAAATCTTTACCAATGTACCGTACACAATGTGTGCTTCTCATGATACACCAAAAGTCAGGGTGGAAATTTTCCAGCATGCACACAATTACCACAAGTTCCTGTTGAACATGATGATCTGGACAGAACAATTATTTTCTCATGAACATTTCTGTGTGACATAGTTCACATTGGTGAACATGATTGTCACATCAATAACTGCATTTTCAAGGTTAGGTTTTTTTTTTTTTCATCCAGTTTTTACATGAGACCAGTATTTCCATTTTACGAATGGTTTCAAGCAATGTGTTAGCATGATCTCATAGTACCAATCAAACGTTTGTGCATCCCTTGTATTCATAGGTTTTTCTGTATTTTGTATTTTCTACGTACTGAAGACAACAAAACTATGAAATAACATATAGAACATATATGGAACTATCCATCCATCCATCCATCCATCCATCCATCCATTATCCGTAACCGCTTATCCTGTGCAGGGTCACGGGCAAGCTGAAGCCTATCAAGCTGATTATGGGCGAAAGGCAGGGTACACCCTGGACAAGTCGCCAGGTCATCGCAGGGCTGACACAGAGACAAACAACCATTCACACACACTCACATTCACACTTACAGTCAATTTACAGCCACTAATTATCCTAACCTGCATGTCTTTGGACTGTTGGGGAAACTGGAGCACCCGGAGGAAACCCATACAGACACGAGGAGAACATGCAAACGCCATACAGAAAGGCCCTCGATGGCCGCTGGGTTCGAACCCAGAACCTTCTTGCTGTGAGGCAATAGTGCTAACCATATGTAATTATATGATAAACAAAAAAGTGTTAAAAAAATCCCCCAAATGTTTCATATTTTGATTACAGATTCTTCAAAGTAGCCAGCGTTTACCTTGATGACGCTTTATACCTACAGCAAATTCATAGGTTTTTCTGTATTTTGTATTTTCTACATACTGAAGACAACAAAACTATGAAATAACAGATGGAACATATATGGAACTATCCATCCATTCATCCATCCATCCATCCATCCATTATCCGTAACCGCTTATCCTGTGCAGGGTCACGGGCAAGCTGAAGCCTATCAAGCTGATTATGGGCGAGAGGCGGGGTACACCCTGGGCAAGTCGCCAGGTCATCGCAGGGCTGACACATAGAGACAAACAACCATTCACACACACTCACATTCACACCTACAGTCAAATTATAGCCACTAATTATCCTAACCTGCATGTCTTTGGACTGTGGGGGAAACTGGAGCACCTGGAGGAAACCCATGCAGACACGGGGAGAACATGCAAACTCTGCACAGAAAGGCCCTCGATGGCCGCTGGGCTCGAACCCAGGACCTTCTTGCTGTGAGGCAATAGTGCTAACCATATATGGAATTATGTGGTAAACAAAAAAGTGTTAAAAAAGAACCCAAAATGTTTCATATTTTGATTACAGATTCTTCAAAGTAGCCAGCATTTACCTTGATGACGCTTTACACACTATTGGCATTATTTGAACCAACTTCATGAGGTAGTCACCTGGAATGCTTTTCAATTAACAGGTGTGCCTCGTCAAAAGTTAATTAATGGATGAGTTTCTCACATTCTTAATGCATTTGAGATCAAACAATAAATAGTAAATAATAAAAATACAGTAAATAGTCCTATTCTACACCACAACTGTAGTAATCCATATTATGTCAAGAATTGCTCAACGAAGTAAAGAGAAACGACATCCATCATTACTTTAAGACAAGAAGTGTCTTTTAATGAATAAAAATAAAGAAAAAAACCATTGAATTAGAAGGTGTGTCCAAAAATTTGACTGGTACTCCATACAACATCCACAAGGATTTGTTTGGCAGATGCTTTACATAAACAGGTGTATGTGTGTATTTGTTGATATGATGAAGTCTTTTGTGAGGAGATGTTTATTTAGGATTATTGGAAGGAGTCTCCAGTGTCAGCACTTTTTTTCATCTTATTAACTTCAAGAGAGGAAAAAAAATGAGGCTGGTGAGAGAACGACGGTTTATAGCTGCTAAAGTGATAATAGGAACTAACTTGTTTCATGGACGTTCCAGAACAATAAATTAAATTGTACCAAACATCATAATAAATAATAAATTAATTAGGGTTGACAAATTGCTGTGGTATAAAAGGCATCAAGTTTATGGTGGTAACAGTAACTTTGCCTTATCACGCCACTCTGTTTTTGATTAGTTTCCTCTAACAACATGTTCAGTGATGTTTTGTTCCATGCACAAAATATAATCCATGGGGATGCCATGGCCTAATAGTTAGAGAAGAAGCTTTGGGACCAAAAGGTTGCCGTTTTGATTCCCTGGACCTGCAGGAATGGCTGAAATGCCCTTGAGCAAGTCACCTAATCCCCAACTGCTCTGAGTATGTTGTATGTCGCTCTGGATAAGAGCATCTGCTAAATGCTATTACAGTAATGTAATAATCCTCTGGTTTTGATTGATTGAAAATTCTACAGTAGGGCTATGCAAACTTTGGCTGTTGCAGGAGGGCGCTAGTAGGTGAAAATCACTCCAAACCGCAACGTTTCTTTTGAGTCTGCCAGGAGATTAAGGGAAGACAGATTATGCCGAACAGCAGGCAGAGGCTTAAACTGGACTTGCAGAAGATTGGGAAGGTTATTAATTAACTCTTTGGGCTGTACTTCCTAATGCCACACACTACCACACAGTCCTGACTGACTGTCCATGTTGATGTCTTTTCCTAAAGGGTAAGAGGAGCCAGTACATAAATTTACATATAGTGGACAGTGCAAAGGTTGATAGTGAACTTCTTAGGATAGTGCAGAAATTACACTTATTTGCTCAATTAAAATTGTAAACACCAATCTTCTATGGATACCGCAAGCTGGCCTCATGGTTAGTGTGTCTGCCTCTCGACCGGGAGATTGCGAGTTCTACTTGCGGTCGGGTCATACCAAAGACCATCATAAAAATGGTACCTACTGCTGTCTGGAAAGACACGCTGCAATACAGATGCGAGTGGGGAGTCAAACTCTCGTTACCAGAAGACTAGACCCCCACTGTAACCCTAGCTCTATAATAGTTGGGAGGCCGAGGGCTATAGAAGCGGAGATCAGCACCGCCCAATGCGCCTTAAGGGCCTGGTTAGTACTAGAACGGGAGACTGCCTGGGAAGACCAGGTCCTGGTATGGGAAGGACTTTGACTTTTTTTTAATCTTCTGTGGGGCTGCTGAATTGAGAATTTGCTCCAAGTCCTGAGTCCTGGGGACCATATAACGTTGAAAATTTTGTATTTTTCTGCTGGACTCAAAATCGAGTCGTGCCAATTTATATGGTAAATAATCAGGAGTTGTTTTAAAACTGGTTTAGCCATTGGGTGAAATGCAGAAATGTGAACTCTTCATCACTCTCTAGCCTTCACCATGAAGACTGGTGCAAATCAGAGCAGATCTACTCTTAAAATAACAAGTGAACTTTGCTGAACTTCAGTCAAAAATGCACAAACTGATCTAAACTCCCTGCCTGTGACATCACATCAAGGTTTTCCTCCTTCCTCTTCCCTTCCATCAGAACATTTATCCTGACCTAC